>NC_069506.1:106923218-107070718 GCF_027579735.1 Bombina bombina | reverse complement strand
TGTAATCTAATTGCAGTTGCCTGCCTTCCAGCGTGTGTGTCAGGCTCACAGCGTATACTGTGCCCACTTGCCCAGTGCCACCACTCATATCTGGTGTAACAGTAGTGTACATTTAAAAAAAAACAACACTTTTTTGACTGTGAAATAATAGCAGACAGCTGACAGTACCCAAGATGGCCGCCAATAAGGCAGATGGGGAGGGTTAGAGAGCTGTTTTGGGGGGCATCAGGGAGGTTGGGGGCTAAGGGGGGATGCTACACCACAGCATATGTAAATATGCTTAAAAAAAATAAAAACCTTTTATTTTAGTACTGGCAGACTTTCTGCCAGTACTTAAGATGGCGGGGACAATTGTTGGGTGGGGGAGGGAAGGGAGCTGTTTGGGAGGGATCAGGGGGTCTGATGTGTCAGGTGGGAGGCTGATCTCTACACTAAAGCTAAAATTAACCCTGCAAGCTCCCTACAAACTACCTAATTAACCCCTTCACTGCTAGCCATAATACACGTGTGAGGCGCAGCAGCATTTAGCGGCGTTCTAATTACCAGAAAGCAACGCCAAAGTCATATATGTCTGCTATTTCTGAACAAAGGGGATCCCAGAGAAGCATTTACAACCATTTGTGCCATAATTGCACAAGCTGTTTGTAAATAATTTCAGTGAGAAACCTAAAAATGCGAAAACATTTGTTTTTTTTAAATTTGATCGCATTTGGCGGTGAAATGGTGGCTTTAAATATACCAAAATGGGCCTAGATCAATACTTTGGGTTGTCTACTACACTACACTTAAGCTAAAATTAACTCTACAAGCTCCCTACATGCTCCCTAATTAACCCCTTCACTGCTGGGCATAAAACACGTGTGGTGCGCAGTGGCATTTAGCAGCCTTCTAATTACCAAAAAGCAACGCCAAAGCCATATAAGTCTGCTATTTCTGAACAAAGGGGATTCCAGAGAAGCATTTACAACCATTTATGCCATAATTGCATAAGTTGTTTGTAAATAATTTCTGTGAGAAACCTAAAGTTTGTGAAAAAGTGAACAATTTTTTTTTTATTTGATCGAAATTTGGCGGTGAAATGGTGGCATGAAATATACCAAAATGGGCCTAGATCAATACTTTGGGATGTCTTCTAAAAAAAATATATACATGTCAAGGGATATTCAGGTATTCCTGACAGATATCAGGGTTCCAATGTAACTAGCGCTCATTTTGAAAAAAAGTGGTTTTGAAATAGCAAAGTGCTTCATGTATTTATTTCCCTATAACTTGCAAAAAAAGCAAAGAACATGTTAACATTGGGTATTTCTAAACTCAGGACAAAATTTAGAAACTATTTAGCATGGTTGTTTTTTGGTGGTTGTAGATGTGTAACAGATTTTGGGGGTCAAAGTTAGAAAAAGTGTGTTTTTTTCCATTTTTTCCTCATATTTTATAATGTTAGGTGATTTATGCCCTTTATGGATTAAAACCAGACTCTGCATCAACTATGTAATTTTCCATGGGAGTTTTGCCATGGATCCCCCTCCGGCATGCCACAGTCCAGGTGTTAGTCCCCTTGAAACAACTTTTCCATCATTATTGTGGCCAGAAAGAGTCCCTGTGGGTTTTAAAATTCGCCTGCCTATTGAAGTCAATGGCGGTTTGCCCAGTTCGCCCGTTCGCGAACATTTGTGGAAGTTCGCGTTCGCCATTTGCGAACCCAAATTTTTATGTTCGCGACATAACTATCTGCCAATGAATGAAGATGTTTCGCCACCGGAATGAGGCTGGATCACCGCCCTTCATCATTGGTGAGTACCAATTTGGGGTTTAGTGTTAGGTTTTTTTTGGGTGTTTTTTTTTTTTTAGGGAATTTTTTAATTTTTTTTCTGAAATGAACTGAATGCCCTTTTAAGGGCAATGCCCATCCCAATGCCCTTTTCGGGGCAATGGTTAGATTAGGTTATTTTTATTTTGGGGGCTTGTAATATTAGGGGTAATTGGTGTGGGGTTTTAGGGTAAAAGAGGTGTTACCTTTGGGGCAATGCCCTGCAAAAGGCCCTTTTAAGGGCTATTGATAGTTTATTTTTAGATTAGGGGTAGTTTTATTTGTTTTTTGTTTTTGGGGGGTATTAGAATAGGAATATTTTGTATTATTTTGGATAATTTTGTTTGTTATTTTTGTAATGGTAGCTTCTTTTATTTTTGTAATTTAGTGTTTATTTATTTATTTATTCATTTATTTTTAAATGGTAGCTTTTATTTTTTTATTTGGTTTTGTTAGGTTTTATTATTTTTAGTAATGTTAGCTTTTTTTGTATTATTTATTTTTGATAAACTAGTAATGTTAGATTTGTTTTTCGTTTAAGCTTATGTTTTAATTTTGTTTCACAGGTAAGTTTTTATATATTTTAAGGTAGTTAGTATATTGTAACTTTAATTTAGGTGTATTTTAATTTTGTTAAAGTTAGGGGTTATTAGGTTTAGGGGTTGATAGTTTAATTAAGGTATTTGCGTTTGTGTGCAGTATGCGGGTTACCGCAGCATTACACACGCAAAAAACGCAAAAAAAAGTTTGATTGTAACTTTTAATGGTGACACAATGGAAATTGTGTTAAAGCCACATTGCGTGCAGTGTGTTTGCAATAGATTTTCTCGAGAAATTTGTAATCCGGGCCACAATGAGACATATGCAGGAATTAGGGGGATTAACGTAAGGGGGTGGGATGGTTTAGATTCACTTACATTGAATGGGAATCCTCAGTAGGGAATCCTGCAAAACATGAAATCGATGGTAAGTGAGGTACAGTCATATATTATAATCCAGGTGACCTAAATGAGTTAGTGGGCTTAAGAACATGACACTTACATGTGAAGTATTCCTGGATAACGTAGTCCAGTACTTGGTCACCTCTTAGGTTCCCCCTGTCCACACCCTCTGGTACAGGCATCACCTAATGTTGCTGCAGCTGCATGTCCCCCAATAGACGTGTGTCCGCAGCAATGTTGTGTAGAATACAACATGCATTGATGATGGAACACACGTTTTCGGGGTTATATTGTAAAGTTCCGTCTGTTATATCCAGACATCTGAATCTGGTTTTGAGTAGGCCAAATCTCTTTTCAATCACATTATGGGTCCGAATGTGGGCCTCCTGGTACCTGAGCCGGGCATCTGTTATGGATCTGGCCAATGGTGTTAGCAGCCAGGGTCTGCAGCCATACCCAGCATCACCTGTTATGTGACATAGATATATGGATTAACACAGTTCCCTTATGTGCTTAAGATTAGTATGCATGTAAAAGGATGAATACAGTGAGTTCTACTAGGCCTTGATAGCAGACATGTATAACTTATAGGGTTATTCACTAAAGTGAGAATTGATTTGAAAAATATATTTAAGAAAAGTGAGATTATAAATGTTCTCCAAGCAAATTCTGTTTAGATTTTGGCTTTATTTGCCTTAAAATTTAAATTAATGTTGATTTCTCGGGAATTTGCACTTTAGTGAATAACCCTGATAAACTTCATGTAATGCATACTCACTGTGACAGATACTGGCTACCCTGACTGGGAAGCTCCGCCAAAGGGTCCTGTTTCCCCCCCCCTGGAGCCTGCAGCTGTAGAGCTGGAAAATGATTATAGCCAGAGCCCACCTAAATAACCAGACAAGAATTCAGGTGAAACAAGAACTGCTTTATTGTGAAACACACTCTGCTTATATACACACAAAAGGGTCTTATTTGACCCCTAGATCTTCCACTATTCCTGCCCCTCCAGACAGTCTGGCACCTCCATAGTAGCCACAGGCCCATAGAGCCAGCACAGTACCTAGGTCATGGTTTCGGGGTTATCCTGGGGTGATCCCAGATGTCATTGGAAAGCTCTTGGTCCCCAGATACCACTGTCCAAAAAACGGCATGATCCGTTACTGGTGACCAGAGTTACAGCCTGGGAAAGATTTGGAGGTTGGGGTGTTTAAAACCCCCGGTCCCCAAGGGAGCTCCCTTCCGGCATTCACCCCAGCTCTGGTCTCCTCCCTAGGTGCTACCAATACCCAAAAGAGCAGAGCTCTGGGGCAAAGGGCCGCTGGAGTGACCTGGGGTAAAGATTAGCGGATGTCTGGGGTGATGCGGCTAACCGGCAATTCCAGGAGCCTGGCCAGCCGGAGAGGAGTTAGGCAGTCAGAGATCAGCTCGTGGCTGGCCGGCAGTTCCAGGAGCCTGGCCAGCTGAGAAGGGTTTTCATGGTCAGGGACCTGTTAGGAGGATCAAACAATAAAGTAGCAAGAGTATTAAGAGTCTGGGAGATCCAGTAAGCCCGGAGAAAGCCAAATCCATTGTAAAAGGGAGTGAGCTGGGCAGTAGGGGGGTGAGGGGTAGCCTTGGCAGTCTGGTATCCGTGACATTGCTCCCCCTTTCTAGTCGGTAGACCCGGCTAGACCCCAATGGCTCAGCTCGGGGCTGTTCGATGGTGGCCCTCAAATTGTAGGTTGCCGGAAGAGGTCATCCCACCCCTTACAACATCTCCCCCCAGAAAACACCAAAACACATAAACCATAAAGTACTTTACCCCCTTCCTGGATTTGTGGCAACACTGTCACTCCCTGTTGGTATTCATCCCCTGCATTCATCCCTTGCATCCTGGGGTGCAGGGATTCCCACTTAGTTACCCAAAACAGGGTTCCAGCTTGGGCCCCAGAACAGGTGTCCACCACAAGCAACACAAACAGATTGGATTCCTTACTTTCCCATGAAAGGCATTGGCTACTGGAGAGAAGGCCGGGTAGCTGGGGCTGCTGCATCCCAAGGTTGGGGACTGGGGCAGACTGCCCTGCATTCCTGGGGTTCACAGGTGGGGGCTATGGTCTCACTCCCCCCACTGAAAAATCCTCCTGGACGGGGAGAGGGCATTGATTAGCACCCACCTGCCTGGTTGCCAGCTCCACTGCTGGTTGAACCCCACCTACTATTCCAGGGCTGTACCTCCATGGCTCTGGGATGAATAATAGGGGTGGGCAGAGGCCAGAAGCACTCTGCCCCGCTGCCAGCTCCTTCGCTGGGTTGACACAGGGGACCACCTCAGCCTCCTCTGGGACTACAGAGACAAACTCCGGCACTGCAATATCCACCGCTCCTCCAGTATAATCCAGTGTTGGTGGTGGAGGGCAGCAATCAATCTCATTCTCAGGGCTCAGCTCCGGCCCTTCTGCCATGGGGATGTCAGGGATACCCTTGATCGCCTCCACAGCCACCAGAACTCTAATTATGCACCAGGGTCCTCCACCTTCCAGTGTCTACGGGAACTCCGGGAAGTTCCAGGGTCCATAGTCGGTGGGGAGGAGGCTGGTATGCGTTCCTCTCCAAAAGTAACAGAGGCTTCTGTTACATCTCCCCCACTGGTATGGCTTTGAATTAGCCGAAGGGTCAAGCCCCAAACTCCCTTCAACTTTGGTGGTTGGCCACTGCTGCCGGGGGGTGAGGATGCTGACCTTTTTACCCTGGATCAGGCCAAGCTGCTGGGGAGAGAGACCAGCTGTTTCCTCTCCAGGGAAGGGTTTCTGTCACTGGGTAGAGAGGTCAGCTACCTACTGTCCCTGAAAACTGATCTGCCACTGGGGAGGGAGGTCGGCTACCTCCGCTTCCTGGGAATGGCACTGCAGCTATGGAGAGAGACCGGCTGTCTCCTCTTCCTGAAACTGCTGCTGCCGCTGGGGAGAGAGACCAGCTGTCTCCTCTCCCAGGAACTGGCTCTGCCGCTGGGGAGAGGGACCAGCTGTCTTTTCTCCCTGGAAGGGGTTCTGTCGCTGGGGAGGGAGGTCGGCTACCACCACTCCCTGGGGATTGCTCTGCTGCTGGGGAGAGAGACCGGCTGTCTCCTCTCCCTGGAAGGGGTTCTGTTGCTGGGAAGGGAGGTCGGCTACCTCCAGTCCCTGGGGATGGCTCTGCCACTGGGGAGAGAGACTGGCTGTCTCCTCTCCCTGGAACTGGTTCTGCCGCTGGGGACAGAGACTGGCTGTCTCCTCTTCCTGGAAGGGGTTCTGTCACTGGGGAGAGAGGTTGGCTACCTCTGCTCCCTGGGGATAGCTCTGCCGCTGGGGAGAGAGACCGGCTGTCTCCTCTCCCTGAAGGGGGTTCCGCTGCTGGGGAAAGAAAATGGCTACCTCTTCTCCCTTGTTTCCCGGAGCTGCTGCAGGTGTTGGGCAGAAGCCAGTGGGGTTCTGCCCTGTTGCCATCTCTTTGGCTGGAGGCTCCCCAGTCTGTCCCTCCTCAGATGAAAAGTCAATTAAATTCACAATCTCTGTGTCCTGGGTCTGGGGAGAGAGGATGACTACCACCTCTCCCTGGGACTCCAGAAATGTCACAGGTGTAGGGCAGAAGTCAGCAGCTCTCTGCCCTGTTGCCAGCACTTCTGCAGGAGTGGCTCCCTTGTCCAAGACCATAAGCTCAGAGCCAGACTGCTGATCGTGGTCTAGCAGCTCCTGGTAGCTCATTCCTGGTTGCCACTCCTCTGAGAAAAATTCCCTTAAATCCCTGATTGCTGCAACATAGCTCTCTGCAGAATCTGTGGCACGCTGCTGAATGAGATCTAGCAGCCTTTTGTATGCCTTTTCCATCTCCCATTTCTGGAGACCTATAGATACCAGATCGGCTAGCAGCCAGGGTACCCCCGAGAGATTCAGCAGTTTCTCTCGGAAAATGCTAATTTCCTCCAGTCTCAGTTTCACTAAGCTCCCAAAGTCTGGGTCCTCTGTCATCTTTTCAAATAGTAATCCAGGGCTGCCGAATCCAAAGCCGAGCTTGCATAGTGTGCCATCAGAGGGCCCTGTAGCTGCCCTCCAGCCACATCTCTGCTTGGACCAGTCTATCTAGGGTAGATAGCGCCATTCCTCCCTGAGCTGCTCTCCCAGGAAAGGCACTCGTAAGTCTAGCTGGAACCAGTACCTTTCATCAGCAGTGGGGAGGACCTTTCCATAACAGTCCGGTTCTTGTTGAAGAGCCTCCCTCCATAGTTGCTGGCGGACAATGTTCCTTCATCTCAACTTGTCCTGTTCAGGACTGTCCAGCTGGACCAGCACCTCTTGTACTCTCCATAGGAACTCAGCTTCCACAGTTGCAAGCTACTGTGGCGCTTCTCCTCTGTCAGCAGGAGCTGAAAGGAAGAGGCAGATCCCACCACTGCCAGCTCTCAGTCCCCAGAGTTACAGCCTGGGAAAGATATGGAGGTGGGGGTGTCCAAAACCCCCGGTTTCCAAGGGAGCTCCCTTCCGGCAATCACCCCACCTCTGGTCCTCCCAAGGGGCTACAAATACCCAAAAGAGCAGAGCTCTGGGGCAAAGGGCCGCTGTAGTGACCTGGGGTAAAAGTTAGCAGGTGTCCGGGGTGATGCGGCTGACCAGCAGTTGCAGGAGCCCGGACAGCCAGAGAGGGGTTAGGCGGTCAGAGATCAGCTTGGGGTGGGTGGCAGTTCCAGGAGCCTGGCCAGCCGAGAAGGGTTTTCCCTTTCAAGGATCAGCTCTTTTGTTAGGAGGTACAAACAAAAAAGTAGCAATATTAAAGGGACATGAAACCCAACTTTTTTCTTTTATAATTTAGAAAGAGCATGCAATTTTAAACAACTTTCTGATTTACTTCTATTATCTAATTTGCTTTATTCTCATGATATACTGTGCTGAAAAGCATATCTAGATATGCTCAGTAGCTCACCCATATGCATTGCTATTTCTTCAACAAAGGATAGCTAAATAATGAAGCAAACTAGATAATAGAAGTAAATTGGAATGTTGTTTAAAATTGTATTCTCTACTTGAATCATGAAAGACAATTTTTGGGTTTAGTGTCCCTTTAAGAGTTTGGGAGATCCCCTAAGCCCTGAGAAGGCCAAATTAATTGTAAAAAGGAGTGAGCTGGGCAGTAGGGGGTGGGTGGTAGCCTTGGCAGTCTGGTATCTATGACACTCACCTAGCAGCCAACCTCCCGAGAGTGTCCGATCTTTGAATTGCTGGAACAAGGAAGTCTGCCTCAGGATGTAGGAGTCAAGTCCACTCCCAGGAAAGCCTGTATACACATTGCTGAACCTCAAATTAGAATCACAGACAATTCAAGGAATGGTAATACTGGGGCCACAATACACACATGGGTGCAGTCAATTGCCCCCATGACATTGGGTATGCCCCCCAGCTGATAAAAGCCTTGTTTTAGTGTGTTCCACTCCTGGAGGGTACGGAGGAAATAAATAAAGCGCTGTGTCTGTTTGTCAAGAGCACTCAACACCCCTCCCAGGACCCTGGAGAAAGTGGATTATGCTATACCAGACACATAGAGGGCTCTCTGTTGACTGGAATAAGCCAGATGCCAGGAAGTGTACAACACACAACAGCTTCTGCATACCAGTCAGAGCTTGGTTCCTATACACTTGTGGGTCAATATCATCCTTTAAGATCTCGAACAGGTGAATGAGGCTTGCAGATGTCAAGCGATACATGTCCCTGACCTCCTCCTCGGCCATTCCAAACAGGGTGACCCTAACCCTGTGAATCCTGGGTGTCCTTGCTCTCCCCTTCTGCTGATGCTGATGTCTGAGTGGTCCTGCAGGCCTCTGGTTGGGAAGGACCAGCATGCTTTGACCAGCAGCAACTGGAGCAGCAGGGGCAGCATCTGGGTCTGGTGGTCCATCTAGCACCCCTTGTGCCTCCCGACAGTGCCTCTCCAAACGATCCTTCTCACGTCTCAGAAACTTCAAGGGAAACATGGTCGGTAATCAGGCTGTGCATTGTCTGTCTGTTTTAAGGCTACAGATGTGAGGTTGTGCTGTTTGTGATTGGTTTGACACACTTGCAGAGGGCAGATATTGGTTTGTTTAATTAAGTGGCCAGGCAAGGGTTTAACTGTTTGATATATGCGGCTGAAATGTATGTGAGTGTGCATGTGTTAGGTGTTTATAAAGACTTCCAGATACTTACGCTAGTTTTTTCTGTGCGCAAGGGTTGCTGCATCTGCCTATGTATGACGAGCTGGAATTGGAGTAAAACAACCCATTCTGCGCACGTAAGTTCATGCGCTGATTTGTGATACCGACTGTCGACACCAGTTCTATGTTTGTGTATTGGAGTAAAAAATGGGCATGCCATGAAAAATCTACGTGCGTAATGTGTTCTGCGCCGGGTTTGTGATTGCCTGATGTGCGAAAAAAATGGCGGCGATTGCTTTTACGCACGTTGCCAAGTATGTGATCAAGGTGCAAGTTGTGTGTTATTCTTTGCTCAAAATTGTGGAAAAGATACCACACTCTGCACAATCAATTTTGCTCCACTTGTAATCTATTACATAGTCAGGGAAAACACTTTTGCCTAGATTTAGAGCTCTGCGTTAGCCATCAAAACCAGCGTTAAGGGCTCCTAACGCTGGTTTTGGCTGCCCGCTGGTATTTAGAGTCAGTCAGGAAAGGGTCTAACGCTCACTTTCCAGCGGCGACTTTTCCATACCGCAGATCCCCTTACGTCAATTGCGTATCCTATCTTTTCAATGGGATCTTTCTAACGCTGGTATTTAGAGTCTTGGCTGAAGTGAGCGTTAGAACTCTAACAACAAAACTCCAGCCGCAGAAAAAAGTCAGGAGTTAAGAGCTTTATGGGCTAACGCCGGTTCATAAAGCTCTTAACTACTGTGCTCTAAAGTACACTAACACCCATAAACTACCTATGTACCCCTAAACCGAGGTCCCCCCACATCGCCGCCACTCTAATAAAATTTTTTAACCACTGCCTGCTGACCGCACACCGCCGCAACCTACATTATCCCTATGTACCCCTAATCTGCTGCCCCTAACATCCCCGACACCTACATAATATTATTAACCCCTAATCTGCCCCCCCCAACGTCGCCGCTACCTTACCTACACTTATTAACCCCTAATCTGCCGACCGGACCTCGCCGCTACTCTAATAAATGTATTAACCCCTAAAGCTAAGTCTAACCCTAACACTAACACCCCCCTAAGTTAAATATAATTTAAATCTAACGAAATAAATTATTTCTTATTAAATAAATTAATCCTATTTAAAGCTAAATACTTACCTGTAAAATAAACCCTAATATAGCTACAATATAACGAATAATTATATTGTAGCTATTTTAGGATTTATTTTTATTTTACAGGCAACTTTGTATTTATTTTAACTCGGTACAATAGCTATTAAATAGTTAATAACTATTTAATAGCTACCTAGTTAAAATAAGTACAAAATTACCTGGAAAATAAATCCTAACCTAAGTTACAATTAAACCTAACACTACACTATCAATAAATTAATTAACTAAACTACCTACAATTATCTACAATTAAATCAACTAAACTAAATTACAAAAAAAACAAACACTAAATTACAAAAAATAAAAAAAGATTACAAGAATTTTAAACTAATTACACCTACTCTAAGCCCCCTAAAAAAATAACAAAGTCCCCCAAAATAAAAAAATGCCCTACCCTATTCTAAAATAAAAAGTTAACAGCTCTTTTACCTTACCAGCCCTTAAAAGGGGCTTTTGCGGGGCATGCCCCAAAGAAAACAGCTCTTTTGCATTTAAAAAAAACATACAATACCCCCCCCCCACATTACAACCCACGCCACCACCCACATACCCCTAATCTAACCCAAACCCCCCTTAAAAAACCTAACACTAAGCCCCTGAAGATCTCCCTACCTTATCTTCACCACGCCGGGTATCACTGATCCGTCCAGAAGAGGGTCCGAAGTCTTCATCCTATCCGGCAAGAAGAGGTCCAGAAGAGGGTCCGAAGTCTTCATCCTATCCGGCAAGAAGAGGACATCCGGACCGGTAGACATGTTCATCTAGGCGGCGTCTTCTATCTTCATCCGGCGCGGAGCGGGACCATCTTGAAGCAGCCGACGCGGATCCATCCTCTTCTACCGGTGACTCCTGACGAATGAAGGTTCCTTTAAGTGACGTCATCCAAGATGGCATCCCTCGAATTCCGATTGGCTGATAGGATTCTATCAGCCAATCGGAATTAAGGTAGGAAAAATCTGATTGGCTGATTGAATCAGCCAATCAGATTCAAGTTCAATCCGATTTGCTGATCCAATCAGGCAATCAGATTGAGCTCACATTCTATTGGCTGTTCCGATCAGCCAATAGAATGCGAGCTCAATCTGATTGGCTGATCCAATCAGCCAATCGGATTGAACTTGAATCTGATTGGCTGATTCAAACAAATGATCATGCAACTGACAATTCATTGTTTAGTTTGATCATTTCATTCAGGCCTTTCTTTTTAGTCAGGAAACCCACTATGGGGTTAATACTGTTATCTACTTTTCTTTGAGCTAGCGTTCACCCCCCCTCTCCCTCACATTGTCTCTAGTCATTTGCTCTCTTACGGTGGATTATCAGTTTTGCATGAACAATC
Source organism: Bombina bombina (assembly GCF_027579735.1). Classification (NCBI taxonomy): domain Eukaryota; kingdom Metazoa; phylum Chordata; class Amphibia; order Anura; family Bombinatoridae; genus Bombina; species Bombina bombina. Next base: position 107,059,305 of record NC_069506.1, on the reverse strand, counting down.
ATGATAGAAAAGCATTCTTTAAATATCTGTTTAATAAATTGTTATTGATGAAATAAGCTAAATCAATACTAAACCACCTTAAGGGATGAGAAGAAGGAATCTCAATCTCATCATACTTTGCATATGTGTAAACAACAGTCATGCTCAAATACTTTATATGTGTATTAGTTTGTGATTGGTTAGAAAGAGTTTTGTTCTGGGAGACATGGAAATCAGTGGAAATAAAATAAAATAAAACAAAACACCCAAGAGGCAGAGTGTGGCCATGATGGAAAATAGCTGCTTCACATTAGAGCTCCTACACCCTGTGTATGTCTTAATGGATAAATATGGATCCCAGCACTGCTTATATAAGATAACTTCCACTTGTATGCTTGTGGGACAATAGAGGACATGCAACTGCCACAGAGGACATGGGATCCTTGCCCAACGACTGCAGCTGAACACACACGGTGGGGCCTAGTTCGGAACATACGCCTGACACGCGGCCTGCATTACACCATAAAAGCAGGCAGCGTGGATCAGCCATAACCCATAACAAAGATCGAAGGTACCGAGATCCCATATTAGGGTCAACCTGCAGAACAGATACACTTCATTCCTCCTGAAATAGTCTGGGCTTATTGACCACTACACCCTAACGCTTGCCGGGTAGCTTCACATGGGCTGCTTGGGTCAGAGAAACAGCTGTGAGCATCCCTTTGGTGGGTTTGATCTACCTCAAGTTGTTTAAGCAACGGCTTGTCACCTCTTTCTTCCCACGCTTATGATTTCTGAAATGTTCTCAAGCATGCTGAGATGTTTACTGTAACAGCTAAAACCTCCCTTATAAGCCCTAGGGGAGCACACTAACTTTCTGCACTATTTTGGAGAGGACCACACACTCTTTATTTACCCTGTCATTATTCAGCTAAACAATATATATTGCTGCAGTATTATAACATATTTTTCTTGTTACTTAATAAAGTGGCCTCTCTGCCAGGCATGGTACTTATGGAATAGCTCCTTCTTATTAAACACTACCAAAGAGACCTGAAGCTGCTTCAGTGTGGATTCAAACAGTTTATTGTGCAACCTCCCTTATCATCCTGGATAACAAAAAAGTTTGCAGATCTGGCAATGCCTAACGAGATTTCAAACATGGCAGACAAAGGAGCGAAGTTTAAGAATATGAATCAATATCATTAGTGTCTACAAACCCACATATACAGTTAATTATTTAAAACTGCTGGGTATTCCTGTGCTAGTCTCACACAGTGGGTACAAGTTTGTCAAAGCTGTGATGTGAAATACCGGTCAGACATTCTTGATATAGTCCTCTCCTTTCCAAGGCCACTCTTTATTTGAACTACTTTAATTTTGGGTTAATTATCTGAGTAACCTGTTCACACTGTGTGAGACTAGCACGGGAATACCCAGCAGTTTTAAATAATTAACTGTATATTTGGGTTTGTAGGCCCTAATGATATTGGATTGAACTGGCCAGTCATTTTTTAAATTTTAAAATTCTATTAATTAATTATTTATGTGTATAGTTAATATTGGTTAAGTTTTAGGCCCATCTCTACCTGCAGAATCTGTTTTGTAAAATTAAAGGTACTACCTCTTTCACAGATATTATGATTGAGAGCCCACAGGGCACTTCATCCAAGGCCTTCGCTGATAGCACCGCCTATCAATGTTATCATTCAAATCCTGAATTTCAGGGACAAAGAGGAAGTTTTAAAATGTTGAACAGCTAAACACTCCATCATGCATGCCAGTATTGAACTTCAGATTTTCTCAGACCTTAGCCTAGCAACTTTGCAAAAGGAAAGAGATCTTAAGTTTATAACCACATAGAAGCAACAAAATATAATTGCTTTCAAACGGGACAAGACTGCTACCTACAGAACAGCAATGGACCTTGAAAACTTTTGTAAAGCTCTGAATATTACCTCTGCTTTCTCCTCTCAGGAAGCTTTGACGCACCCAGATTATTCACAGACACAGAATTAGCACCATAATTACTAGCATGCTATTGGCATAAGATTACAGTAGTTGCTTTCGGCGGCTCATTTTTGCCGACAATGGTTGATCCAGATTTCTGATGAAGACAGAAGAACTTATTGATAAGTACAATGTTAATTATAATATGAGTTTGCTGTTCTGATATTGTATATTATTTAAAGGTTACTCAATAATGAAATAGATGTCTGTCTTTATCTTAGGATTCTTCCTACCCCCCCCGCATTTTTTTCTTTTTCTTTCACCTAAGCTAGAATTTACATATGCAAATCTTTGTCACATTGTACAAGATACTGCCTCCCACGGCTTAAACCTTTCTTTTTTTTTTATATATATTTATTTATATACCAACGGATAGATACATGTCACAAATTAAATATCGGTTTACATTTCAAGTTTCACAATCATAATATGACAGCACATATCAATAAAGAAAAAGAAAAAAAACATAGGAGAAAAAATGAATAGAACACTAAAGCATGTAGTCTATCCTATATCCATCTCGTTGGCTTATTTTGTAGCCCATAAGTAAAAACAGAACAAAAAAAGAGAAAAAAGAGATCTGCGTTAGCCGTCAAAACCAGCGTTAGGGGGTCCTAACGTTGGTTTTGGCCGCCCGCTGGTATTTAGAGTCAGTCAGGAAAGGGTCTAACGCTCACTTTCCAGCCGCGACTTTTCCATACCGCAGATCCCCCTACGCCAATTGCGTATCCTATCTTTTCAATGGGATCTTTCTAACGCCGGTATTTAGAGTCTTGGCTGAAGTGAGCGTTAGAACTCTAACGACAAGACTCCAGCCGCAGCAAAAAGCCAGGAGTTAAGAGCTTTCTGGGCTAATGCCGGATCATAAAGCTCTTAACTACTGTGCTCTAAAGTACACTAACACCCATAAACTACCTATGTACCCCTAAACCGAGGTCCCCCCACATCGCCGCGACTATAATACATTTTTTTAACCCCTAATCTGCCGACCGCACACCGCCGCAACCTACATTATCCCTATGTACCCCTAATCTGCTGCCCCTAACACCGCCAACCCCTATATTATATTTATTAACCCCTAATCTGTCGCCCCCAATGTCGCCGCCACCTACCTACAATTATTAACCCCTAATCTGCCGACCGGACCTCACCGCTACTATAATAAAGTTATTAACCCCTAATCCGCCTCACTCCCGCCTCAAAAACCCTATAATAAATAGTATAAACCCCTAATCTGCCCTCCCTAACATCACCGACACCTAACTTCAAGTATTAACCCCTTATCTGCCGACCGGACCTCACCGCTACTCTAATAAATGTATTAACCCCTAAAGCTAAGTTTAACCCTAACACTAACACCCCCCTAAGTTAAATATAATTTTTATCTAACAAAATAAATTAACTCTTATTAAATAAATTAATCCTATTTAAAACTAAATACTTACCTGTAAAATAAACCCTAATATAGCTACAATATAAATAATAATTATATTGTAGCTCTTTTAGGATTAATATTTATTTTACAGGCAACTTTGTATTTATTTTAACCAGGTACAATAGCTATTAAATAGTTAATAACTATTTAATAGCTACCTAGTTAAAATAATAACAAAATTACCTGTAAAATAAATCCTAACCTAAGTTACAATTAAACCTAACACTACACTATCAATAAATTAATTAAATAAACTACCTACAATTATCTACAATTAAACCTAACACTACACTATCAATAAATTAATTACATACAAATACCTACAAATAATTACAATTAAATAAACTAACTAAAGTACAAAAAATAAAAAAAGAACTGTTACAAAAAATAAAAAAATAATTTACAAACATTATAAAAATATTACAACAATTTTAAGCTAATTACACCTACTCTAAGCCCCCTAATAAAATAACAAAGCCCCCCAAAATAAAAAAATGCCCTACCCTATTCTAAAATAAAAATTGAAAAGCTCTTTTACCTTACCAGCCCTTAAAAGGGCCTTTTGCGGGGCATGCCCCAAAGAATTCTGCTCTTTTGCCTGTAAAAAAAAACATACAATACCCCCCCTTCAACATTACAACCCACCACCCACATACCCCTAATCTAACCCAAACCCCCCTTAAATAAACCTAACACTAAGCCCCTGAAGATCTTCCTACCTTATCTTCACCACGCCGGGTATCACCGATCCGTCCAGAAGAGGGTCCGAAGTCTTCCTCCTATCCGGGCAATGTCTTCATCCAAGCGGGGGCTGAAGAGGTCCATCATCCGGCTAAAGTCTTCATCCAAGCGGGGGCTGAAGAGGTCCATCATCCGGCTGAAGTCTTCTATCAAGCGGCATCTTCAATCTTCTTTCTTCCGGCTCCATCTTCATCCCGCCAACGCGGAACATCCATCCTGGCTGACGACTTCCTGACGAATGACGGTTCCTTTAAGGGACGTCATCCAAGATGGCGTCCCTCGAATTCCGATTGGCTGATAGGATTCTATCAGCCAATCGGAATTAAGGTAGGAAAATTCTGATTGGCTGATTGAATCAGCCAATCAGATTCAAGTTCAATCCGATTGGCTGATTGGATCAGCCAATCAGATTGAGCTTGCATTCTATTGGCTGATCGGAACAGCCAATAGAATGCAAGCTCAATCTGATTGGCTGATTGGATCAGCCAATCGGATTGAACTTGAATCTGATTGGCTGATTCCATCAGCCAATCAGAATTTTCCTACCTTAATTCCGATTGGCTGATAGAATCCTATCAGCCAATCGGAATTTGAGGGACGCCATCTTGGATGACGTCCCTTAAAGGAACTGTCATTCGTCGGGAAGTCGTCGGCCAGGATGGATGTTCCGCGTTGGCGGGATTAAGATGGAGCCGGAAGAAAGAAGATTGAAGATGCCGCTTGATAGAAGACTTCAGCTGGATGATGGACCTCTTCAGCCCCCGCTTGGATGAAGACTTCAGCCGGATGATGGACCTCTTCAGCCCCCCGCTTGGATGAAGACATCGCCCGGATAGGAGGAAGACTTCGGACCCTCTTCTGGACGGATCGGTGATACCCGGCGTGGTGAAGATAAGGTAGGAAGATCTTCAGGGGCTTAGTGTTAGGTTTATTTAAGGGGGGTTTGGGTTAGATTAGGGGTATGTGGGTGTTGGGTTGTAATGTTGGGGGGGGTATTGTATGTTTTTTTTTACAGGCAAAAGAGCAGAATTCTTTGGGGCATGCCCCGCAAAAGGCCCTTTTAAGGGCTGGTAAGGTAAAAGAGCTTTTCAATTTTTATTTTAGAATAGGGTAGCGCATTTTTTATTTTGGGGGGCTTTGTTATTTTATTAGGGGGCTTAGAGTAGGTGTAATTAGCTTAAAATTGTTGTAATATTTTTATAATGTTTGTAAATTATTTTTTTATTTTTTGTAACTTAGTTCTTTTTTTATTTTTTGTACTTTAGTTAGTTTATTAAATTGTATTTATTTGTAGGTATTTGTATGTAATTAATTTATTGATAGTGTAGTGTTAGGTTTAATTGTAGATAATTGTAGGTAGTTTATTTAATTAATTTATTGATAGTGTAGTGTTAGGTGTATTTGTAACTTAGGTTAGGATTTATTTTACAGGTAATTTTGTAATTATTTTAACTAGGTAGCTATTAAATAGTTATTAACTATTTAATAGCTATTGTACCTGGTTAAAATAAATACAAAGTTGCCTGTAAAATAAATATTAATCCTAAAATAGCTACAATATAATTATTATTTATATTGTAGCTATATTAGGGTTTATTTTACAGGTAAGTATTTAGTTTTAAATAGGATTAATTTATTTAATAAGATTTATTTTATTTCGTTAGATAAAAATTATATTTAACTTAGGGGGGTGTTAGGGTTAGGGTTAGACTTAGCTTTAGGGGTTAATACATTTATTAGAGTAGCGGTGAGGTCCGGTCGGCAGATTAGGGGTTAATAATTGTAGGTAGGTGGCGGCGACGTTGGGAGCGGCAGATTAGGGGTTATTAAATATAATATAGGGGTCGGCGGTGTTAGGGACAGCAGATTAGGGTTACATAGGGATAACGTAGGTTGCGGCGGTGTACGGATCGGCAGATTAGGGGTTAATAATAATATGCAGGGGTCAGCGATAGCGGGGGCGGCAGATTAGGGGTTAATAAATATTATGTAGGTGTCGGCGATGTTAAGGGCAGCAGATTAGGGGTTCATAGGGATAACGTAGGTTGCGGCGGTGTACGGAGCGGCAGATTAGGGGTTAATAATAATATGCAGGGGTCAGCGATAGCGGGGGCGGCAGATTAGGGGTTAATAAGTGTAAGGCTAGGGGTGTTTAGACTCGGGGTACATGTTAGGGTGTTAGGTGCAGACTTAGGAAGTGTTTCCCCATAGGAAACAATGGGGCTGCGTTAGGAGCTGAACGCTGCTTTTTTGCAGGTGTTAGTTTTTTTTTCAGCTCAAACGGCCCCATTGTTTCCTATGGGGGAATCGTGCACGAGCACGTTTTTGAAGCTGGCCGCGTCCGTAAGCACCGCTGGTATTTAGAGTTGCAGTGGCGGTAAATATGCCTGTACGCTCCCTTTTTGGAGCCTAACGCAGCCCTTCTGTGAACTCTAAATACCAGCGGTATTTAAAAGGTGCCGGGGAAAAAAAGCATGCGTAGCTAACGCACCCCTTTGGCCACAGAACTCTAAATCTAGCCGAAAGTTTGCCAAGGCTGTTTCAATATATATAGTGCCTCTAAATGGTGCAATTAATTGTCTCTGGCTATCTTCTGGAAAATCTAAAATTAAACTTTTCCATTTTTTGAAGAACCTATTTATAAGGATTTCAGAACTAGCTGAGATATCCATCTGTTCTAATATAATTTGATTTTGGATTTTTTTGTTTAAGTTCTCTCAAGTTTGGAGATTTATAAGACTTCCAATATTTAAGAATTAGAAGACGACTTGCTATTATTATGGAATTTAGTTGTCGTATATTTTTAAAATTATATCCTTTCCTGGTAAAGAAAAAGATAAGTTCCTCCGAAAATTGAATATTGGTTGAGTTAAATCCATTAAACCAAACATTAACCTTTTGCCAGGATTTTTTAATTTTGGGACAATCCCAAAAATAATGCTGTAATTCTGCTCTTATCTTCCTGCATTTGGGACATACTATTCCAGTTGTTGACCATCTGGCCTTCACCGCTGGTGTAATATAAATTTGGTTTATAAATTTAGTATGAGTTTCTCTCCAGGAGGTAGAGATTGTTGCTGCATCTAAAGTAATAAAACTTTCCTGGATTCTTTCCAAGGGAAATTGCCATTTATTAGCTATGATTTGTACATTTTCCTCTCCCAGTAAAGATATACTTATTTTATATAGTAAGGAGATTGAATACTTCCCTAAGCTAAATAGTTTTAGTGCTGGCTCTATAACACCACATGTTTCTTCTAACATGATATTATATGATAGTTGTTGTGTATAATGGCGTGCTTGTAAGTATGCATAAAATTCAGTGTTTATTAATCCAAATTCCTCTTTTAATATATTGAAAGTTTTACATTGCTTTGTTTCTTTGTCAATTAGTTGATGTACATTTTTAATGCCCTTAGAGATCCATTTGTTAAAAATTTTAGAGTTTAATGCTGGTATAAAACTAGGGTTACCTACAAGTGGTAAATATTGTGAATATGTATAATCAATACCCAAGATTTTAACTAGTTTATTCCATGCCAGAATCACATTATATATCATTTTCACTTGTTTTATTTTTATAGGTAGTTTATCTAGTGGGGTGTGTAGCAATGCAATGGGGGAGTAAGGTTTACTTAACACTTCGTCTATTTCTAATTCCGTATAATAGTCTGCTCTAGTTAGCCAATCCAGGGCAATTTTCCCAATACAGACTAAATTATATAATTCCATATCTGGCATTGCAAACCCGCCGTTTATTCTAGCATAACATAATTTTTTAAAAGCAATAGCTTTTCTTTTCCTGCCCCATAAGAATTGAGATACCATTTGTAGTGATGTCCCGAACTGTTCGCCCGCGAACGGTTCACATCGAACATAGGTTGTTTGCGTTCGCGTTTGTGGGCGAACACATGGCGATGTTCGATCCGCCCCTATGTGTCATCATTGTGGAAACTTTGACCCTTTATGTCACAGCCGCCTGACACATTAGAGCCAATCAACATCAGACACTCCCTCACAGACACTCCCAGCTACTCGGAATCCGCCATTTTAGACTCATAACGACCTTGCTTTTTTAATGAGAGGACGTGTTGTGTTTTTGCTCCTGACATTAATAGGAAAAACATAGCTAGGCTAGTGTATTTACAGTCCAGAAGGACTCCACTCATCTCTGCTGCAAGCACAGCACCCCAAAAAGCCCTTTTTAGGGCTATATTTCGTGCCGTTTTTTTTTTTTTTTTTTCTTTTTTTATTAGCATTTGCCTGGCTTTCAGCTGTGTGTTTAAGGCTCACAGCATATGCTGTGACTACTGCCACCACTGATATCTCCCTAACAACATTAGTTTAAATTTAACTAACCCAAAAATATAATTATTTTTCTAGTGTAATTTTTTTTCATTTTCTATCAGGCCAGTGTCACACAGCATATACTCTGGTTCATTGCTCTGTGCCAGCCAGCAGCCACCAGTGTTAATATCCGTTTATAACATTATTTTTAATTTAAAAAAAAAACACAAAAAAATATTTTTCTAGTGTAATCTAATTACATTTACTATCATGCCTGTGTCTGTCAGGCTCACTCAGCATTAATATACCTCTTTTTTTTTCAGGATTTTGGTTAATTGGTCTGTGCCAGGCAGCCACCCACCCAGCACTCATATCTATTTTTCTTTCACCTTAATTTTAATATAAAAAAAAAAAAGTTTAAATTTGTTTGCTAGTGTAATCTAATATAATTTTCTATCCGGCCTGTGTGTTTTGCTGACATAGAGAGCCTACTGTGTTTACTTGCTGCCCTCCCTAGTCTATGAGCCACGACTCATATGTGTTTAACCTTTTTTTAATCCCCCCCCCAAAAAAATAATTTCAATCATTTTTCTAGTGTAATCTAATAGTATTTTCTATCAGGCGTGTGTGTATCCGACATACAGAGCCTACTGTTTTAAATAGCTGCCCTTCCAAGGCTATCAGCCACGACTCATATGTATGTGCTTAACCTTTTTCTTAAAATTTCCCCAAAAAAGTCTTTAAATCATTATGCTAGTGTAATCTAATTGTATTTTCTATCAGGCCTGTGTCTAACTGTCTATCTGACTTACACAGCATACTGTTGTTATAATTGCTGCCCTACGTAGCAGCCAGCCAGTGCGACCACTCATAGAGTCATATGTGCATTGCACTTCTTAACATAATTTTAATATTAAAATCTAAAATTTTAAAATATTTTGCTAGTGTAATGTAACTTAATTTTCTATCAGTCCTGTGTTTTTGTCACTTACACAGCATACTGTGTTAAATTGCTGCCCTACCTACCATCCACGACTCATATCTGCCAGCCTGTCTGCCAGGCCCAAGTAGCCAATTAGTGGCACCAATCACAATTCTTGTAACAGTAATAAAAAAAAAAAAAACATAATTTTTTGGACTGCAAATATTCAGTCTCCTAGTGCCATTGAATTTCATTTACCTCCTGCCTGCCACTGCCAGCCTTTTTTGCCAGGCCGTCTAGCCAACTATTTACACCAATCATAATTGTTGTCACAGTCAGACAGTATAGTTATTAATTTAAATAAAAAAATTTTTTAGTGTTGATCTTAATCCTCAGTTTGCTCGTGCCTTTGAATTGCACTTTTCTACAGCCTTCCAAACCTGTGTGCCAGGCCTACTTAAAAAATATTTACACCAATCATATTTGTTGTGACAGTATTCTAATAATTAAAAATTAAAATTTTTGGTAATAGTTGCTGTGATTTGAATCCTCAGTTTGCTGGTGCCATTGAATAGCACTTTCCTCCTGCCTTGCAGCCTGCTGTGAGCCAGGCCCCCACCTAGCCAATTGTTGTCAGCAATCATATTTCTGTTAACAGTATTTCAAAAATTGTCAATCATCACTGTTTAGACTGTCAGTAATCAGTCTCCTAGTTTCCTTGAATTGCATCTCCCTCCTGCCTGCCATCCTTTTGTGCCAGGCCGTCTTGCCAACTATTTACACCAATCCAAATATTTTGTCACAGTATAGTTACTAATTAAAAATAAAAAAATCTTTATTGTTGATGATCTTAACCCTCAGTTTGCTCGTGCCTTTGAATTGCACTTTTCTACAGCCTTCCAAGCCTGTGTGCCAGGCCTACTTAAAAAATATTTACACCAATCATATTTGTTGTGACAGTATTCTAATAATTAAAAATTAAAATTTTTGGTAATAGTTGCTGTGATTTGAATCCTCAGTTTGCTGGTGCCATTGAATAGCACTTTCCTCCTGCCTTGCAGCCTGCTGTGAGCCAGGCCCCCACCTAGCCAATTGTTGTCAGCAATCATATTTCTGTTAACAGTATTTCAAAAATTGTCAATCATCACTGTTTAGACTGTCAGTAATCAGTCTCCTAGTTTCCTTGAATTGCATCTCCCTCCTGCCTGCCATCCTTTTGTGCCAGGCCGTCTTGCCAACTATTTACACCAATCCTAATTGTAGTCACAGTATAGTTACTAATTACAATTAAAAAAATCTTTATTGTTGATGATCTTAACCCTCAGTTTGCTCGTGCCTTTGAATTGCACTTTTCTACAGCCTTCCAAGCCTGTGTGCCAGGCCTACTTAAAAAATATTTACACCAATCATATTTGTTGTGACGGTATTCTAATAATTAAAAATTAAAATTTTTGGTAATAGTTGCTGTGATTTGAATCCTCAGTTTGCTGGTGCCATTGAATAGCACTTTCCTCCTGCCTTGCAGCCTGCTGTGAGCCAGGCCCCCACCTAGCCAATTGTTGTCAGCAATCATATTTCTGTTAACAGTATTTCAAAAATTGTCAATCATCACTGTTTAGACTGTCAGTAATCAGTCTCCTAGTTTCCTTGAATTGCATCTCCCTCCTGCCTGCCATCCTTTTGTGCCAGGCCGTCTTGCCAACTATTTACACCAATCCTAATTGTTGTCACAGTATAGTTACTAATTAAAATTAAAAAAATCTTGATTGTTGATCTTAATCCTATTTTTGCTTGTGCCATTGAATTGCACTTTTCTACTGCCTGCCAGCCTGTGTGCCAGGCCCAACTATCCAATTAGTGCTAGCAATCATATTTCTTTTAACAGTATTGCAAAATTTGTCAATCAACACTGTTTTGACTGTCAATCTGCAGTCTACTAGTGCCCTTGAATTGCATTTTCCTCCTGCCCGCCTGCCTGTGTGCCAGTCCCAACTAGCCAATTAGTGCCACCACTCATATTTATTGTAACAGGATTGGAATTTTTGTTAATCATAACTGTTTTGACTGTGATTCTTCAGTCTCCTAGTGCCATTGAATTGCAGTTTCCTTTCTCCCAGCGTGTGTGCCAGACAGGCCCATTTGCCAAATAGTGCCAAACAATCATATTTGTTGCCACAGTACTAGTAATATTTCAAAAAATTAACAATTTGTGATTTTTAAAACATCTGTCTTTTTTGTTGTTGTCAGTCTCACAGCGTATACTGTGCCCACTTTCACAGTGCCACCACTCAATTGGGGTAATAGTATTGTTAGTGTCCATTTAAAAAAAAATGACAGGCAGAGGCAGGCCACCCGCAGGTTCCGTGGTCGTGGTCGTGGTGCTGTGATTCCTTTAGACCCTACAAATATGCACATTGTTCAGACGCCGGGTGCCAGGGGGGATGCAAAAACTTCTGAGGAGGACCTAGTTGAATGGCTAACACAGGAAACCCAATCTTCTTCAGCTTCCGCTGCTAGTCCTCCTAACCTTGACGCACCATCTACATCCAGCTGTGCTTTGGGCAGGTCTCAAGTGACCAGTGCCACTCCGCCGCCTGTCGCCACCACCAACACTAGCACCACAGCCGCTTCACTTGATCTGTCACAGGATTTATTGACACATCATTTTGAAGAAATGAGTGATGCGCAACCATCATTGACAGAGGATGTAGATAATAGTGATCAGTCTCAGTCAGGCAGCATTACCGACATGGAGGTACGGTGTGATGATGATGATGATGATGATGATGTTGTACCCGCTGCTGCTTCCTTTCTTGATGTTTCAGATACAAGTGAAGCGGTTGATGATGATGTGTCGGTGGATGTCACGTGGGTGCCTGCTAGAAGAGAAGAAGAAGAGGGGGAAAGTTCAGATGGGGAGACAGAGAGGAGGAGGATGAGGAGACGATTTGGAAGCACTGGGAGGTCGTCTCAAGGAGCTAGTGGCACAGTCAGACAGCATGCATCGTCACCAGGGGTCAGCCAGACAGCCCGTCGACGCCCATCAACGCATGCTGTTGCCACCACCAGAATGCCATCATCGCAGAGCTCAGCAGTGTGGCATTTTTTTGTGTGTCTGCCTCTGACAACAGCGATGCCAATTGCAACCTGTGCCAAAAGAAACTGAGTCGTGGGAAGTCCAACAGCCACCTAGGTACAACTGCTTTGCGAAGGCACATGGTCTCCCATCACAAAGGCCGATGGGAAGAACACATGAGTAGAAGCAGCACACAAAGTGAAAGCCGCCCTCCTCCTCCTGCTCCAGCATCTTCAGCCACGTCAACCAGTGCTGTCCTCCTTGCCCCCTCTCAACCATCCTCCACTCAGTCTCTCTTACGTAGCAGTTCCTGGTCATCTGCTCACAGTCAGGTGTCTGTCAAGGACATGTTTGAGCGTAAGAAGCCAATTTCTCAAAGTCACCCCCTTGCCCGGCGTCTGACAGCTGGCTTGTCTGAACTCTTAGCCCGCCAGCTTTTACCATACAAGCTGGTGGAGTCTGATGCTTTCAAAAAATTTGTATCCATTGGGACACCGCAGTGGAAGGTACCTGGCAGAAATTTCTTTTCACAAAAGGCAATCCCAAACCTGTACTCTGTTGTGAGAAAGGAAGTTATGGCATGTCTGGCACACAGCATTGGGGCAAGGGTCCATATGACCACGGATAGCTGGTCTGCAAAGCATGGTCAGGGCAGGTATATCACCTACACTGCGCATTGGGTAAACCTGCTGACTTCTGACAAGCATGGAATGCGTGGCTCTGCAGAAGAGTTGGTGACACCGCCACGACTTGCAGGCAGGCCTGCTGCTACCTCCTCTACTCCTCCTACTCCATCCTCTTCCATAACCTCTTCCTCGGCTGAGTCCTCTTCAACTTCTGCGTCTTGCTCCACATCTATGGCACCCCCCCCAGCTCCCCAGGTACTATGCTACATCCCGGGTACGGCAGTGTCACGCCGTCTTGGGGTTGACTTGCCTGAAAGCGGAGAGTCACACCGCACCAGCACTCCTGACCGCCCTGAACACACAGGTGGATCAGTGGCTGACTCCGCACCAACTGGAGATTGGCAAGGTTGTTTCTGACAATGGAAGTAATTTGGTGGCGGCATTGAAATTGGGCAAGTTGACACATGTGCCGTGCATGGCACATGTGTGTAATCTAATTGTACAACGATTTGTCCATAAGTACCCAGGCTTACAGGACGTCCTGAAGCAGGCCAGGAAGGTGTGTGGCCATTTCAGGCGTTCCTACACGGCCATGGCGCACTTGTCTGATATCCAGCGTCGAAACAACCTGCCAGTGAGGCGCTTGATTTGCGACAGCCCGACACGGTGGAATTCAACACTCCTAATGATTGACCACCTGCTCCAACAAGAAAAAGCTGTTAATGAGTATTTGTATGACCGGGGTGCTAAAACAGCCTCTGGGGAGCTGGGGATATTTTTGCCAAATTACTGGACGCTCATGCGCAATGCCTGTAGGCTCATGCGTCCTTTTGAGGAGGTGACAAACCTTGTCAGTCGCACCGAAGGCACCATCAGCGACATCATACCATTTGTTTTCTTCCTGGAGCGTGCCCTGCGAAGAGTGCTGGATCAGGCAGTAGATGAGCGTGAAGAGGAAGCGGGAGAGTTGTGGTGTCCATCACCCCCGCAAACAGCCAAATCAGCATTGCTTGCTGGACCTGCGGCAACGCAGGAAGAGGATTGTGAGGAAGAGGAGTCAGAGGAGGAATGTGGCTTTGGGGAGGATGAGGAGGAGGAAGACCGAGCACAACAGTCATCCCAGGGTGCTCGTTGTTGTCACCTCTCTGGTACCCGTGGTGTTGTACGTGGCTGGGGGGAAGAAGATACCATCAGTGAGATCAGTGAGGAGGAGGAACGCGACATGATTAGCTCAGCATCCAACCTTGTTCAAATGGGTTCTTTCATGCTGTCGTGCCTGTTGAGGGACCCTCGTATAAAAAAGCTGAAGGAGAACGACCTGTACTGGGTGTCCACGCTCCTCGACCCCCGGTATAAGCATAAAGTGCCTGAAATGTTACCAAATTCCCACAAGTCGGAAAGGATGGAGCATTTTCATACTAAATTAAAAACTATGCTTTACACAGCGTATAAGGGTGATGTCACAGCACCACGGGAATATAACAGGGGAAGAGATGAAATTAATCCTCCTCCTCCCACGACCACGGCAGCAAGGACCGGGCGCTTTCCTGACGTCTTGTTGATGGAGGACATGCGTACCTTTTTAACTCCCATGCACCATCAGAGCCTTTCGGGATCCAGCCTTAGAGAAAGACTCAACCGACAGGTAGCAGACTACCTAGCTTTAACTGCGGATCTCGACACTCTCAGGAGCGATGGACCCCTTGACTACTGGGTGTGCAGGCTGGACTTGTGGCCTGAGCTATCCCAATTTGCAATGGAACTTCTGGCCTGCCCCGCTTCAAGTGTCCTGTCCGAAAGGACTTTTAGTGCAGCAGGAGGTTTTGTCACTGAGAAGAGAAGTCGCCTAGGTCAAAAAAGCCTTGACTATCTCACTTTTATAAAAATGAATGAGGGCTGGATCCCGAAGGGACTGACATTGGGAGATACATTTGAATAAAAAACTACTGATGATGATATGAGCTGCCTTGGGCTACAACTGGTACACAGGCTGGCCTTTTTTTTTTGGTTATAAAGACGGAGGACTTGCTTGACTTATCCGCCAACAACTAGTGTTCAAGCCACAAGCTTTTAGGGCACTTTATAAATGTTTTACAAACATCGATTTTTCTGGCCGCTGCTACAGCAGTTGCTACAACAATACCCCAATTTTTCAGTCATTTGTACATTCCTAATTTTTCTGGCCTCTGCTGCATCTCTGTGGGTACAAAACTCAAATAAAAAAAATAAGGCACATAACACTAGTGAATAAACTGTTACGAATTGTACAACTTTACACACCACTCATATCCGGTGGACCATTCAATTGAACGCAAAATGCAACAAATTTGAAAGAGTAGGACCGACCAAGCATCTTTATCCGTCTCTTGGTTGCTCTAAATTATCTCCGTGTTCCATCTATGCCATACCTGTACTCTATTGTGCAAAAGGGTGGCATATGTTGTGTTTCATGCTGTTGTGCCTGTTGCGGGTCGTGGCCCATGATATAAAAAGGCTGAAGGAGAACGACCTGTAGTAATGGGTGCCCCATCCAGTTTTTAGAAAAATGTTCCTGGTTCCTCTCAATTATCTTTGGGTTTCTAAAATGGATGCCATACCTGTACTCGCTTGTGCAAAAGGATGGCATATGTGGTGGTGTTTCCTGCAGTTTTTTCTGTTGAGGGTGCTGGACCCTCTTATAAAAAAGCTGAAGGAGAACGACCTGGAGTGGGAGTCCAAGCATGGTTTTTGGGGCTATTTCACTTTTACAAACAATTATCTGTGGGTTTCACAAATCAATGCCTTTCCTGTAATCTAATTTTCTAAAGGATGCCATATGTCCTCTTTCATGCTGCTGGTTTTGTGGAGGGTCCTGGAGCCTCTGCTAAAAAGGCCTAAGGATAAAGAAGTGTACTGGGTGTATAATCTATGTTTTTTTAGATTTCACGGTTGCAACTAATGATCTCTGTGTTTCTAAAATCAATGCCTTTCCTGTAATCTATTTTTCAAAAGGATGCCATATGTCCTCTTTCATGGTGTTCTTTCTGTTGAGGCTCCGGGACACTCTTCTAAAAAGGCCTAAGGATAAAGAAGTGTACTGGGTGTATAATCTATGTTTTTTTAGATTTCACGGTTGCAACTAATGATCTCTGTGTTTCTAAAATCAATGCCTTTCCTGTAATCTAATTTTCTAAAGGATGCCATATGTCCTCTTTCATGCTGCTGGTTTTGTGGAGGGTCCTGGAGCCTCTGCTAAAAAGGCCTAAGGATAAATAAGTGTACTGGGTGTATAATCTATGTTTTTTTAGATTTCACGGTTGCAACTAATGATCTCTGTGTTTCTAAAATCAATGCCTTTCCTGTAATCTATTTTTCAAAAGGATGCCATATGTCCTCTTTCATGCTGTTTTTTCTGTTGAGGCTCAGGGACACTCTTCTAAAAAGGCCTAAGGATAAAGAAGTGTACTGGGTGTATAATCTATGTTTTTTTAGATTTCACGGTTGCAACTAATGATCTCTGTGTTTCTAAAATCAATGCCTTTCCTGTAATCTAATTTTCTAAAGGATGACATATGTCCTCTTTCATGCTGCTGGTTTTGTGGAGGGTCCTGGAGCCTCTGCTAAAAAGGCCTAAGGATAAATAAGTGTACTGGGTGTATAATCTATGTTTTTTTAGATTTCACGGTTGCAACTAATGATCTCTGTGTTTCTAAAATCAATGCCTTTCCTGTAATCTAATTTTCTAAAGGATGCCATATGTCCTCTTTTATGCTGCTGGTTTTGTGTAGGGTCCTGGAGCCTCTGCTAAAAAGGCCTAAGGATAAATAAGTGTACTGGGTGTATAATCTATGTTTTTTTAGATTTCACGGTTGCAACTAATGATCTCTGTGTTTCTAAAATCAATGCCTTTCCTGTAATCTAATTTTCTAAAGGATGCCATATGTCCTCTTTCATGCTGCTGGTTTTGTGTAGGGTCCTGGAGCCTCTGCTAAAAAGGCCTAAGGATAAATAAGTGTACTGGGTGTATAATCTATGTTTTTTTAGATTTCACGTTTGCAACTAATGATCTCTGTGTTTCTAAAATCAATGCCTTTCCTGTAATCTAATTTTCTAAAGGATGCCATATGTCCTCTTTCATGCTGCTGGTTTTGTGGAGGGTCCTGGAGCCTCTGCTAAAAAGGCCTAAGGATAAATAAGTGTACTGGGTGTATAATCTATGTTTTTTTAGATTTCACGGTTGCAACTAATGATCTCTGTGTTTCTAAAATCAATGCCTTTCCTGTAATCTAATTTTCCAAAGGATGCCATATGTCCTCTTTCCTGCTGCTGGTTTTGTCGAGGGTCCTGGAGCCTCTGCTGCGCATAATAAAGAAAAAAAAATTAATTTAACTTGACTTAATAACTGAAGCATGACTTCAGGAGTCAGGTGTTTTCGTAGGTAGTGGTTGTTGTTAGCAGATTATTTTTATTGCAAATTGCAATTGCCACAGCGTGCATAAAATGTGCGTCACTAGTCCAAATTTTAATTTTTTTTTTTCATTCAGGATTAGTTTGGGGTACGGCGCAATATTGGAAAGGCAAAAAACAGGTCTCGGTACCCGTTGATATAAGGGGTGACTACTAGTGCTTTTACCAGGCTCCTCTTGGATAGCCCCAGAAAGTGTGAGTATGAATCCCAAAAAGAAAATTAAATTAAGGTTGAAAAATTACTCCTAAGTAAATTGTAAGACCTGGAGCTCCTCAAACACACGTCCTACCGCAACAGGTATAGGCTCCGCCCACCCAAATCTTAGCTTTTTAATGCCAATTGATATTGCCACAGCTGGAATAACAGTAACTAATATGTGCGTCACCACAGTCTCCGAATCTATTGTCGGATGTATACAAAAACAACAATAAAGAATTCCTTTTGGGGCGCAAAAAAAAGGCTACCGGAACACTCCAGGAACTTCACAAAAGTGGCTGTCTTGTGTTTATGGTGATGTTGTAGACATCTGGGTAGTGTACAGGGAGGGCAAAAATCCTCTCCATCTCTGTGCACCACAGGACAGGACGTCCTTGTCATCCATAAGCACATGAAATTGCTGGCATTTTCGTTGCTTCAAGAAGTTCAGTTTTTGTGGTGATAGTACAGAATTAAATAAACTTTGGTTTCCTACCATACTCAAGACAATCTTGTAGTTCAAGCTTTGGACTTGCTGTGGGAAACAGTGGGCTGTCCATAGCAGGAAGATGATTTAGACAGAAGTAATGGGCTCTGCTTGCAGGTGACACATGTTTATCGTCAATCATCAAAGGGGTTGCGTGCAGAATATGGCTGATGGCCCCTTATTCACATGTTTGTCCAGAGCAACAACATTTGCAAACAGCCAGAAGAGAGGTCGGTTCTCACCAGCCTTAAGTTGAGCTTCAATTACCAAATGCTGATATTCAATAAATAGACAAACAGTGCCTTAAAAAACACATTTGCAATATGGATTCACCAGAGCAAGGTCATTGCTAGTATTTCCCACAATAACAAAATTAAAATGACACAACTCCGCAATCTTCCCCTTCACATTATTATTGTCACACTCCATTGTACTCCTATGCCCACCTCCCTGCCCTTGTTTTTGTTGAGGGTCCTGGAGCCTCTGCTAAAAAGGCCTATGGATAAATAAGTGTACTGGGTGTCTAATCAATGTTTTTTTATATTTCACGGGTCATATAAATGATCTGTGGGATTCTAAAATCAATGCCTTTCCTGTAATCTATTATTCAAAAGGATGACATATGTCCTCTTTCATGCTGTTGTTTCTGTTGAGGCTCCAGGACCCTCGTATTAAAAAGGACTAAGGATAAAGAAGTGTACTGGGTGTCCAATCATTTTTTATTTCTATTTCACGGGTCATATAAATGATCTCTGTGTTTCTAAAATCAATGCCTTTCCTGTAATCTAATTTACAAAAGTATGCCATTTGTCCTCTTTCCTGCTGCTGGTTTTGTTGAGGGTCCTGGAGCCTATGCTTAAAAGGCCTAAGGATAAAGAAGTGTACTGGGTGTCTAATCTATGTTTTTTTAGATTTCATGGTTGCAAAAAATTATCCACGGGTTTCTAAAATCAATGCCTTTCCTGTAATCTATTATTCACAAGGATGCCATATGTACTTTTTAATGCTGTTGTTTCTGTTGAGGCTCCGGGAGCCTCTTAATCTTATTAAAAAGGCCTAATGAAAAATAAGTGTACTGGGTGTCTAATCAATTTTTTTTTCTATTTACCGTTTGCAACTAATGATCTCTGTGTTTCTGAAATCAATGCCTTTCCTATAATCATTTTTTCAAAAGGATGCCATATGTCCTCTTTCCTGCTGCTGGTTTTGTTGAGGGTCCTGGAGCCTCTGCTGAGCTTAAAAAAAAAAAAAATTTTTTATTTAACTTGACTTAATAACTGAAGCATGACTTCAGGAGTCAGGTGTGGTCGTAGGTAGTGGTTGTTGTTAGCAGATTATTTTTATTGCAAATTGCAATTGCCACAGCGTGCATAAAATGTGCATCACTAGTCCAAATTTTTTTTTTTTTTTTTCATTCAGGATTATTTTTGGGTACGGCGCAATATTGGAAAGGCAAAAAACAGGTCTCGGTACCCGTTGATATAAGGGGTGACTACTACTGCTTTTACCAGGCTCCTCTTGGATAGCCCCAGAAAGTGTGACTATGAATCCCAAAAAGAAAATTAAATTAAGGTTGAAAACTAACTCCAAAGTAACTTGTAAGACCTGGAGCTCCTCAAACACACGTCCTACCGCAACAGCTATAGGCTCCCCAACCCACAAATCTTAACTTTTTCATGCCAATTGATATTGCCACAGCTGGAACAACAGTAAATAACATGTGCGTCACCACAGTCTCCGAAGCTGTTGTCGGATGTATACAAAAACACTGATAAAGTATTCCTTTAGGAGCGCAAAGAGATGGCTACCGGAACACTCCAGGAACTTCACAAGAGTGGCTGTATTGTGTTTCTGGTGATGTTTGAGACATCTGGGTAGTGTACAGGTAGGGCAAAAATCGTCTCCATCTCTGTGCACCAAAGGACATGACGTCCTTGTCATCCATAAGCACATGAAATTGCTGGCATTTTTGTTGCTTCAAGAAGTTCATTTTTTGTGGTGATAGATAGTACAGAATTAAATAAACTTTGGTTTCCTACCATACTCAAGACAATCTTGTATTTCAAAATTCGTACTTGCTGTGGGAAACAGTGACCTGTCCATACCAGGAAGATGATTTAGACAGAAGTAACGAGCTCTGCTTGCAGGTGACACATGTTTATCGTCAATCATCAAAGGGGTTGCGTGCAGAATATGGCTGATGGCCCCTTATTCACATGTTTGTCCAGAGCCACAACATTTGCAAACAGCCAGAAGAAAGGTCGTTTCTCACCAGCCTTAAGTTGAGCTTCATTTACCAAATGCTGATATTCAAAAAAATAGACAAACAGTGCCTTTAATAACACATTTGCGATATGGATTCACCAGAGCAAGGTCATTGCAAGTACTAAGTTCCCACGATAACAAAATTAAAATGCCACAACTATGCAATCTTCACCTTCAGATTATTATTGTCACACTCCATTGTACTCCTATGCCCAGCTCCCTGCTCTTGTTTTTGTTGAGGGTCCTGGAGCCTCTGCTGAAAAGGCCGATGGATAATAAAGTGTACTGGGTGTCTGTTCAATGTTTTTTTTTATTTCCCGGTTGCAAGTAATTATCTCAGTGTTTCTAAAATCAATGCCTTTACTGTAATCTGTTATTCAAAAGGATGACATATCTCCTCTTTCATGCTGTTGTTTCGCTTGAGGCTCCGGGACCCTCGTATTAAAAAGGCCTGAGCATAAATAAGTGTCACGGGTGTGTAATCAATGTTTTTTCTAATTTCACGGTTGCAAATAATGATCTGTGGGTTTCTAAAATCAATGCCTTTACTGTAATCTTTTATTCAAAAGGATGACATATCTCCTCTTTCATGCTGTTGTTTCGGTTGAGGCTCCGGGACCCTCGTATTAAAAAGGCCTGAGCATAAATAAGTGTCACAGGTGTCTAATCAATGTTTTTTTCTAATTTCACGGTTGCAAATAATGATCTGTGGGTTTCTAAAATCAATGCCTTTACTGTAATCTTGTATTCAAAAGGATGACATATCTCCTCTTTCATGCTGTTGTTTCGGTTCAGGCTCCGGGACCCTCGTATTAAAAAGGCCTGAGCATAAATAAGTGTCACGGGTGTGTAATCAATGTTTTTTTCTTATTTCACAGTTGCAAATAATGAACTGTGGGTTTCTAAAATCAATGCCTTTACTGTAATCTTTTATTCAAAAGGATGACATATCTCCTCTTTCATGCTGTTGTTTCGGTTCAGGCTCCGGGACCCTCGTATTAAAAAGGCCTGAGCATAAATAAGTGTCACGGGTGTGTAATCAATGTTTTTTTCTAATTTCACGGTTGCAAATAATGAACTGTGGGTTTCTAAAATCAATGCCTTTACTGTAATCTTTTATTCAAAAGGATGACATATCTCCTCTTTCATGCTGTTGTTTCGGTTCAGGCTCCGGGACCCTCGTATTAAAAAGGCCTGAGCATAAATAAGTGTCACGGGTGTGTAATCAATGTTTTTTTCTAATTTCACGGTTGCAAATAATGATCTGTGGGTTTCTAAAATCAATGCCTTTACTGTAATCTTTTATTCAAAAGGATGACATATCTCCTCTTTCATGCTGTTGTTTCGGTTGAGGCTCCGGGACCCTCGTATTAAAAAGCCCTGAGCATAAATAAGTGTCACGGGTGTGTAAGCAATGTTTTTTTTCTAATTTCACGGTTGCAAATAATGAACTGTGGGTTTCTAAAATCAATGCCTTTACTGTAATCTTTTATTCAAAAGGATGACATATCTCCTATTTCATGCTGTTGTTTCGGTTCAGGCTCCGGGACCCTCGTATTAAAAAGGCCTGAGCATAAATAAGTGTCACGGGTGTCTAATCAATGTTTTTTTCTAATTTCACGGTTGCAAATAATGATCTGTGGGTTTCTAAAATCAATGCCTTTACTGTAATCTTTTATTCAAAAGGATGACATATCTCCTCTTTCATGCTGTTGTTTCGGTTGAGACTCCGGGACCCTCGTATTAAAAAGGCCTGAGCATAAATAAGTGTCACGGGTGTGTAATCAATGTTTTTTTCTAATTTCACGGTTGCAAATAATGATCTGTGGGTTTCTAAAATCAATGCCTTTACTGTAATCTTTTATTCAAAAGGATGACATATCTCCTCTTTCATGCTGTTGTTTCGGTTCAGGCTCCGTGACCCTCGTATTAAAAAGGCCTGAGCATAAATAAGTGTCACGGGTGTGTAATCAATGTTTTTTTCTAATTTCACGGTTGCAAATAATGATCTGTGGGTTTCTAAAATCAATGCCTTTACTGTAATCTTTTATTCAAAAGGATGACATATCTCCTCTTTCATGCTGTTGTTTCGGTTGAGGCTCCGGGACCCTCGTATTAAAAAGGCCTGAGCATAAATTAGTGTCACGGGTGTGTAATCAATGTTTTTTTCTAATTTCACGGTTGCAAATAATGATCTGTGGGTTTCTAAAATCAATGCCTTTACTGTAATCTTTTATTCAAAAGGATGACATATCTCCTCTTTCATGCTGTTGTTTCGGTTCAGGCTCCGGGACCCTCGTATTAAAAAGGCCTGAGCATAAATAAGTGTCACGGGTGTGTAAGCAATGTTTTTTTCTAATTTCACGGTTGCAAATAATGAACTGTGGGTTTCTAAAATCAATGCCTTTACTGTAATCTTTTATTCAAAAGGATGACATATCTCCTCTTTCATGCTGTTGTTTCGGTTCAGGCTCCGGGACCCTCGTATTAAAAAGGCCTGAGCATAAATAAGTGTCACGGGTGTGTAAGCAATGTTTTTTTCTAATTTCACGGTTGCAAATAATGATCTGTGGGTTTCTAAAATCAATGCCTTTACTGTAATCTTTTATTCAAAAGGATGACATATCTCCTATTTCATGCTGTTGTTTCGGTTGAGGCTCCAGGACCCTCGTATTAAAAAGGCCTGAGCATAAATAAGTGTCACAGGTGTGTAATCAATGTTTTTTTCTAATTTCACGGTTGCAAATAATGATCTGTGGGTTTCTAAAATCAATGCCTTTACTGTAATCTTTTATTCAAAAGGATGACATATCTCCTCTTTCATGCTGTTGTTTCGGTTCAGGCTCCGGGACCCTCGTATTAAAAAGGCCTGAGCATAAATAAGTGTCACGGGTATGTAATCAATGTTTTTTTCTAATTTCACGGTTGCAAATAATGATCTGTGGGTTTCTAAAATCAATGCCTTTACTGTAATCTTTTATTCAAAAGGATGACATATCTCCTCTTTCATGCTGTTGTTTCGGTTCAGGCTCCGGGACCCTCGTATTAAAAAGGCCTGAGCATAAATAAGTGTCACGGGTGTGTAAGCAATGTTTTTTTCTAATTTCACGGTTGCAAATAATGAACTGTGGGTTTCTAAAATCAATGCCTTTACTGTAATCTTTTATTCAAAAGGATGACATATCTCCTCTTTCATGCTGTTGTTTCGGTTCAGGCTCCGGGACCCTCGTATTAAAAAGGCCTGAGCATAAATAAGTGTCACGGGTGTGTAATCAATGTTTTTTTCTAATTTCACGGTTGCAAATAATGATCTGTGGGTTTCTAAAATCAATGCCTTTACTGTAATCTTTTATTCAAAAGGATGACATATCTCCTCTTTCATGCTGTTGTTTCGGTTGAGGCTCCGGGACCCTCGTATTAAAAAGGCCTGAGCATAAATAAGTGTCACGGGTGTGTAATCAATGTTTTTTTCTAATTTCACGGTTGCAAATAATGATCCGTGGGTTTCTAAAATCAATGCCTTTACTGTAATCTTTTATTCAAAAGGATGACATATCTCCTCTTTCATGCTGTTGTTTCGGTTCAGGCTCCGGGACCCTCATATAAAAAAAGGCCTGAGCATAAATAAGTGTCACGGGTGTGTAATCAATGTTTTTTTCTAATTTCACGGTTGCAAATAATGATCTGTGGGTTTCTAAAATCAATGCCTTTACTGTAATCTTTTATTCAAAAGGATGACATATCTCCTCTTTCATGCTGTTGTTTCGGTTCAGGCTCCGGGACCCTCGTATTAAAAAGGCCTGAGCATAAATAAGTGTCACGGGTGTGTAATCAATGTTTTTTTCTAATTTCACGGTTGCAAATAATGAACTGTGGGTTTCTAAAATCAATGCCTTTACTGTAATCTTTTATTCAAAAGGATGACATATCTCCTCTTTCATGCTGTTGTTTCGGTTCAGGCTCCGGGACCCTCGTATTAAAAAGGCCTGAGCATAAATAAGTGTCACGGGTGTCTAATCAATGTTTTTTTCTAATTTCACGGTTGCAAATAATGATCTGTGGGTTTCTAAAATCAATGCCTTTACTGTAATCTTTTATTCAAAAGGATGACATATCTCCTCTTTCATGCTGTTGTTTCGGTTCAGGCTCCGGGACTCTCGTATTAAAAAGGCCTGAGCATAAATAAGTGTCACGGGTGTGTAATCAATGTTTTTTTCTAATTTTACGGTTGCAAATAATGATATGTGGGTTTCTAAAATCAATGCCTTTCCTGTAATCTATTATTCAAAAGGATGACATATCTCCTCTTTCATGCTGTTGTTTCGTTTGAGGCTCCGGGACCCTCGTATTAAAAAGGCCTGAGGATAAATAATTGTGTAACGGGTATCTAATACATTTTTTTTTTTATTTCACGGGTCATATAAATGATCTCTGGGATTCTAAAATCATTGCCTTTCCTGTAATCTATTATTCAAAAGGATGACAGTACTACCAAAATACAGCCAATGAAGGGCCTTAGGAAGACTGAGCCAAGGTTGGATTGTAGTATTTGGTTAGGCTAATAATGATGGCCATGTAGACCACCACCACCGAGAGTCCTGGAAGTAACAGGGATGATGAGATGAAAGAGCTAAGAATAGTAGAACTTGAAACAACAGAGTTAGCCATGGGTGTTAGTGCAAAACCGCTTGGCTTTTTTTTGGCTTTGGGTGCGGCTATTCATGCAGGCCATATAGAGCTGACAACATTCGGTGTCGTATCAGCTATTAAACTAATAAGAACAGTACTACCAAAATACAGCCAATGAAGGGCCTTAGGAAGACTGAGCCAAGGTTGGATTGTAGTATTTTGTTAGGCTAATCATGATGGCCATGTAGACCACTACCACCGAGAATCCTGGAAGTAACAGGGATGATGAGATGAAAGAGCTAAGAATAGTAGAACTTGAAACAACAGAGTTAGCCATGGGTGTTAGTGCAAAACCGCTTGGCTTTTTTTTGGCTTTGGGTGCGGCTATTCATGCAGGCCATATAGAGCTGACAACATTCGGTGTCGTATCAGCTATTAAACTAATAAGAACAGTACTACCAAGATACAGCCAATGAAGGGCCTTAGGAAGACTGAGCCAAGGTTGGATTGTAGTATTTGGTTAGGCTAATCATGATGGCCATGTAGACCACCACCACCGAGAGTCCTGGAAGTAACAGGGATGATGAGATGAAAGAGCTAAGAATAGTAGAACTTGAAACAACAGAGTTAGCCATGGGTGTTAGTGCAAAACCGCTTGGCTTTTTTTGGGCTTTGGGTGCGGCTATTCATGCAGGCCATATAGAGCTGACAACATTCGGTGTCGTATCAGCTATTAAACAAATAAGAACAGTACTACCAAAATACAGCCAATGAAGGGCCTTAGGAAGACTGAGCCAAGGTTGGATTGTAGTATTTGGTTAGGCTAATCATGATGGCCATGTAGACCACCACCACCGAGAGTCCTGGAAGTAACAGGGATGATGAGATGAAAGAGCTAAGAATAGTAGAACTTGAAACAACAGAGTTAGCCATGGGTGTAAGTGCAAAACCGCTTGGCTTTTTTTTGGCTTTGGGTGCGGCTATTCATGCAGGCCATATAGAGCTGACAACATTCGGTGTCGTATCAGCTCTTAAACTAATAAGAACAGTACTACCAAAATACAGCCAATGAAGGGCCTTAGGAAGACTGAGCCAAGGTTGGATTGTAGTATTTGGTTAGGCTAATCATGATGGCCATGTAGACCACCACCACCGAGAGTCCTGGAAGTAACAGGGATGATGAGATGAAAAAGCTAAGAATAGTAGAACTTGAAACAACAGAGTTAGCCATGGGTGTTAGTGCAAAACCGCTTGGCTTTTTTTTGGCTTTGGGTGCGGCTATTCATGCAGGACATATAGAGCTGACAACATTCGGTGTCGTATCAGCTATTAAACTAATAAGAACAGTATCACCAAAATACAGCCAATGAAGGGCCTTAGGAAGACTGAGCCAAGGTTGGATTGTAGTATTTGGTTAGGCTAATCATGATGGCCATGTAGACCACCACCACCGAGAGTCCTGGAAGTAACAGGGATGATGAGATGAAAGAGCTAAGAATAGTAGAACTTGAAACAACAGAGTTAGCCATGGGTGTAAGTGCAAAATTGCTTGGCTTTTTTTTGGCTTTGGGTGCGGCTATTCATGCAGGCCATATAGAGCTGACAACATTCGGTGTTGTATCAGCTATTAAACTAATAAGAACAGTACTACCAAAATACAGCCAATGAAGGGCCTTAGGAAGACTGAGCCAAGGTTGGATTGTAGTTTTTGGTTAGGCTAATCATGATGGCCATGTAGACCACCACCACCGAGAGTCCTGGAAGTCACAGGGATGATGAGATGAAAGTGCTAAGAATAGTACTACTTGAAACAACAGAGTTAGCCATGGGTGTTAATCCAAGACCGCTTGGATTTATTTTTGTATTGGGTGCGGCTAATCATGCAGGCCATATAGAGCTGCCACCATTCGGTGTTGTATCAGCTATAAAAATAATAAGAACTGTACTATCAAAATACAGACAATGAAGGGCCTATGAAGACTGAGCAAAGGTTGGATTGTAGTATTTTGTTCGGCTAATCATGATGGACATGTAGACCGCCCGTAACAGGGATGAAAGTGGTAAGAATAGTACTAATTGAAACAACCGAGTTAGCCATGGGTGTTAGTCTAAGACCACTCAGCTTTTTTTTGGGTTTGGGTGCAGCTAATCATGAAGGCCAGATAGACCTGCCACCATTTGGTGTTGTAACAGGTATGAAAATGCAAAGAACAGTACTACTTAACACAACCTACTTACCATGGGTCCCAGAGCATATGTTTGGTTGTTATATTTTGTAAGGGTAATCATGCAGGCCATATAGACCTCCACCGATAGGGTGAGTATGAGTAACAGCTATTAAAATGCGAAGGACATTACTAATTAACACAACATAGTTACCATGGGTCGCAGACCAAGAGCAGATGTCTTATTATCATATTTTGTATGGGTAATCATCCAGGCCGTATAGACCTCACCAAATAGGGGGAGTTACAGAGATTAAAGTGCTAAGAATGGTAGTACTTAAAACACAACCTCGTTAAAATAGGTAGCAGACCACATGTCTTATTATTATAATTTTTAAGGGTAATCTGGCAGGCCATATAGAACTCCCCCGATAGGGGGGGGGAACAGGGATTAAAGTGCTAAGAAAAGTACTAATTGACACAAGCTAGTTGGGTCCAAGAACGCATGTTTGATTATTAGAATTTATTAGGGTAATTATATATCTAACAAATCTATCTATTTCTCTTCTATCGATTCGATCTAACTATCAATCTATGTATATCTATCTATCCTATCTATCACTATCAATCTATCTTCTGTCCGGGATGTTTTGAGACAGCCACTTTGGGAATGTTAGTTTATTTAGACCCATTATGGCTTAAAAGCAGACTCTGCATCAACTATGTAATTTTCCATGGGAGTTTTGCCAGGGATCCCCCTCCAGCATGCAACAGTCCAGGTGTTAGTACCCTTGAAACAAATTTTCCATCACTATTGTGGCCAGAAAGAGTCCTTGTAGGTTTTAAAGTTCGCCTGCCTATTGAATTCAATCGCGGTTTGTGCGGTTCGGCGTTCGCGAACAATACCGGAAGTTTGAGTCCGCCGTTTTTGAACCGAAAATTTTAGGTTTGCGACATCACTAACCATTTGTTTATATATCAGGATGTCCTTCTTCCTAATAAGGATTGGTAGATTCTGCATTAGGTATAAAAGTTTCGGGAATAATATAATTTTTATTAAGTTAATTTTACCCGTTATAGACAGTTTAAATTTCGCCCACTTTTCCATATCCTGCTTTATAAAACTGGCGGATAATTAAGGTCATACCAATCTTCTATATTTTTAGAGAATTTAATTCCTAGATACATAAATGCAGTCTTTGCCTCTTTAAATGGAGTAGTCTGTAAGGAGTTTTTATTTTTATTTAGCCAGTAAATTTCAGATTTGTGAGTATTTATTTTATAGCCTGCAAACCTGCCAAAGTCTTGTAAAATCTCAAACAATATTGGTATATTTTTCTTAGTATCAGTTAGTAGTACAAGTTAATCGTCCGCGTATAATAACGTTGTTATTCTCTTTTTGCCTATTTTAATCCCCTCTAATTCTTTCCTTAATAAGATTGCCAGGGGCTCGAGAGCTAAATTAAATAGGTACAGAGATAATGGGCAGCCTTGTCTGGATCCCCTAAGAAGGGGAAAGAAGTCTGAGGGTAAATCATTGATAATAATTGATGCTGTGGAAGTTTTATAAATTTGAACTATAGATTGCAGAAAAGAGCCCTCGATTCCAAACTTACTCAGAGTATTAAACAGATGGTCCCAGTTTAAGGAATCAAAGGCCTTTTCTGCATCTATGGAGATTATAACTGAATCCAGATTGGATCTGTTCTTCTTATTATTATTACTGCTTTGTTTTTGCGAATGATTAAGCACTAACTGTAGTTTACGAATATTACGCGTAGAGTTCCTTCCGGGCATAAAGCCTACTTGGTCTTTGTATATAAGTGGGGCAATAACTGCTTTAAGTCTTGTTGCTATAATATGCATTAATAATTTATAATCACTATTTAGTAGTGAGATCGGTCTGTAGGAAGCAATATCTTCTGGATTTTTGTTCTTTTTTAAGATTAGCGTTATTAAAGATGCTGCAAAATAGCGAGAGCACTTCACTTTATTTATGAAATATTGATTAAAAAGTTCTACCAGTAAAGCAACTATATCTTCTGATAGAAGTTTATATAGCTCAATGGGGATCTGGTCTGGACCAGCTGCTTTATTTAGAGCAGCGTTCTTAATAGCCTTTTCTACCTCAGTTATAGTTATTGGAGAATTCAACTGATCAAGTTTTTCTTTGTCTAGTCTAGGGACCTGTATCTTCTCCCAAAATTTATTTTTGGAACTAATATCTATTTCTGTTTCTGTGTATAATTCTTGGAAGAATTTATGGATATAGCTATTTATTTCTTTATTATTTGTAATTCTTCCTGATGGTGTTTTCAGCGCTCCTATAACTGATTTCTTTTTATTCTTAGCTTTTGTTACATTTGCTAAATGCTTACCAGATTTACCACCATAACGATAAAAAAAAATCTTGATTTAAGCTCTTCTTGAGCGACTTTTTGAGCTAAGAAGATTTCTCTTGTTTTTTTTAGCTTTCTGGTACTCATCCCATAGTTTTGGATTGAACTGGCCAGTCATTTTTTAAATTTTATAATTCTATTAATTAATTATTTATGTGTATAGTTAATATTGGTTAAGTTTTAGGCCCATCTCTACCTGCAGAATCTGTTTTGTACAATTAAAGGTACTACCTCTTTCACAGATATTATGATTGAGAGCCCACAGGGCACTTCATCCAAGGCCTTCGCTGATAGCACCGCCTATCAATGTTATCATTCAAATCCTGAATTTCAGGGACAAAGAGGAAGTTTAAAAATGTTGAACAGCTAAACACTCCATCATGCATGCCGATATTGAACTTCAGATTTTCTCAGACCTTAGCCTAGCAACTTTGCAAAAGGAAAGAGATCTTAAGTTTATAACCACATAGAAGCAACAAAATATAATTGCTTTCAAACGGGACAAGACTTCTACCTACAGAAAAGCAATGGACCTTGAAAACTTTTGTAAAGCTCTGAATATTACCTCTGCTTTCTCCTCTCAGGAAGCTTTGACGCACCCAGATTATTCACAGACATGGCGATCTCTTCTAGCACCATAATTACTAGCATGCTATTGGCATAAGATTACAGTAGTTGCTTTCGGCGGCTCATTTTTGTCGACAATGGTTGATCCAGATTTCTGATGAAGACAGAAGAACTTATTGATAAGTACAATGTTAATTATAATATGAGTTTGCTGTTCTGATATTGTATATTATTTAAAGGTTACTCAATAATGAAATAGATGTCTGTCTTTATCTTAGGGTTCTTCCTACCCCCCCCCCTTTTTTTCTTTTTCTTTCACCTAATCTAGACTTTACATATGCAAATCGTGGTCACATTATGCAAGATACTGCCCCCTACGGCTTTAACCTTTCTATACACACATATCTATTATTCCCCCCCCCCTTTTTTTTCTCTCCCCCTCTTCCTGTCTCCTGAGTACATCAACCACAGATTATGATTAATATTGCTGAGGTCCATAACCAGTTATTGTTGCAAATGTATTGTTAATTTTTACATTAAGGACAAGCCAGGGCTAAGACCCCTGAAATAAATTATACTTCTTCTAATGTATAAACATCTACTATACAATTGCAGTGGTAGATTGTTTTGAGATTATAATTTGTCTATAAACAAAACCATCTTCACTGATAGCTAGGCCTACTCAGCTTTTTCCCTCTTTCTCCTTACCTTCTTACCACCTCCTACATCTCCCACGTCTCCCACACTGAGTCAACTGGGGCCATAACAATAATACGGGAAAGATGGTCCCTACACATAGTCAACCACAAATTCACAATATTAAATTACTAAATGTTGTTCCAAGCGTTTAAAAAAATCTAGACAAGAGGTCCATATTGATATGTGAACTACATAAACAGAAGGGAGATGTAACATTTTTACAGGAGACACATTTCCAAAGTCATAAAGAGCTTGGAAAAGATACAGATATCCATTGGCTTATTTTGCTTCAGGACCCCATAAACGTAATGTGGTCGGAATCCGTATACATCATACTGTGTTCTTTCAACTCTTGTTCATTGAAAAAGGCACAAAAGATATTTCATAATAATAGGTCTCCATTATGGTAGATCAATAACCTTAGATAACGTCTAGTCCCCTAATATTAATCAGCATCTTTTCTTCAAAGAAATCACAAAAATAAATTTAGAACACACCAAAGGCACATTGTTTCTGTGCTGAGACTTTAATATTCAGATATGGCGGTGCTGTGTCTGTTAGGAATCAAGCTGAATATCCCTCTTTGCTTCTCCAGTCAAATCAGATCTCTTTAACCTCCAAAAGATAATAGCCCAAGATAGTGTAGTAACATCACACAAAGGTACTCACAGGATTTAAAATGAAGATAAACTTTATTACCGGAATCACCAGCAAGACATAGATGGGATACAGCTTAATAAAAGTTTTATTTAAAACCAAAAATTAAAGCACTACGTGTTTCAGCAAGTATATTGCCTTTGTCAAGAGCAAATCAATAGCATGTACTGTTAGCTGTGATTGCCTAGCATTAATACATCATAATTTATAGTGCCAACCTGCCTCTAAACCAGTGATTTTCAACCTTTTTTTTGCAGTGGCACCCTTTTTTACATTAAAAAATCCTGCGGCACACAACCATCCCAAAATTTTACAAAATCAAACATTGTAGCCTAATACAGCATATATATATATATATATATATATATATATATATATACACACACACTGTACAGTGCTGTCATGCCATGCCTTCTACAAACTATACATGACATATTGACATTCATTCACAAACAATCATAATGATTGTCTGTGAATGAATGTCAATATGTCATGGTTGCAAATGATGCCTGATGAGCCTTTCGCATACCTCCCAATATTTCAAAATTTGAAAGAGGGACACCCCCACACTGGGAAAAGTCCGTCCCCCCCCCCCCCCCCCGTACCGGGAAAAGTGTTATCTGTGGAGCACAAGATTATATGTGGAGACTTCCTCTCCGGTGAGTCTCCAGTCCTCCAGTCATGTTCCTTGTGCTGAGAAGGAACGTGAGTGACGTGACCTGGCTGAAACTGTTCTGGAGGAGGAGCAAAGCTGCACCAGCATGCATGGGGGATTGAAGTGTCACGTGGTGCTGAGTGTAGAGCACTAGGCATGTGTTGTGGTGGGTGGGGGTTCCTTCCAAGCGTGAACACGGGTCGGGGAGGTGAGCTGTCGCTGCGCAGTCACCCTCAGTCATCATCTCACTCAAAATAAAAAAACGGGCCAGAATAAAAAAACAAGCAAAATTTAAAAAATATGTCACACTGTTTTCTTTTTGCCGCGGCACACCTGAGGATCTCTCATGGCACACTAGTGTGCCACGGGCAGACTGTTTGAAAAACACTGCTCCAAACACACCCACTTAACAGGTGTTGCAAGGTGGTTTACATCAGGGTAGTTCTATCCATTTGTTATGATGGGACTCATCTAAAGCTTCACACAACTCATTGATAGAAGATTGTGGCTTCTTACTTTGACAAGGACCCCCAACAGACTCTGCACAGGGACCTCTGTTAAAGAATTCCCTTAATCTGAACCCTACTAGCGATCACCAGCAAAATAAATCAGAGGACGATATTAAACCTAGGGTTAGAACGCTTACCTTACTCAGCAAGTCTACTGATCTAAGTCACACCGTTGAGCAGCTAACAGATTTAAGAAGAGCAACTACAATAATAGACGACGAAGAGTGCAGAGGGGTTAATATGGCTGCTGCAGGTACATAGGAAACATTCTTACAGATTGATAATGACTAAGTGTGCAAAGATCTGGGCCATTCTCCACTATTTCTATGGCCGCTGTCAATGTTTGCAGTTTACTAGAGGTCACAGGTGATGAATGTCGTTGGCAAGCTCTATATTCAATAAACAAAGAACACCATCTGGCACTGTGACTAAGTAATATGAAGAAGACTAGACCTAGTAAACTACTAGTCCGGTGCTACCCCAGAAAATTTAATACAACATACACTCACAAAGACAGGAGAGAAAAAAAGTTAGGGGCTCATAGCACTCCTCCTCATCATCAGAGTAACTAGGTTAAAACATAACTTTTATTAATCAATAAAAACAGGGAATCCATGTATAAACAAACCACCACCACCAACTAAAATAACCATGATACACTACCTTGTTTCCTGGCCGATAACAGGATACGTTGGCTTCAGAACTCGTGATTACTTTATGTACAATTTGGTACACCATTTTCGGCAATTTAGTTTTTAGTATTACCAAGTAGCTACTTATGTTACCATACATCCTGGTGGATATTAGTTGTTTGCTGTTTTATTAAAGTGCACTGTCTACTATACATTAGGAGCACCTCAGTTTACATCACTACAACTGCCTTTAGTGTGGGAGTTTACTGTTTTTCATACTCCCCTTTTTACTGACCATCTCAGTAGTAAACTTAGAATGCTATACTTTGTCAGCCTCTGATATAAATTTAAGAACAAATTTAGTTTATCTGTTACTGAACCCTACCCTATACCTCCGGTGTTGTTAATTCCATTCAACCTCACAGTGTAAGAATTGTTCATTTGTGTTATTATGTATCAGGTGGGAACTAGTGGGGTAGTGTTCCACTAGGTGCACAAGTAGTTACCCCATGAGTGTTTTCGTTTACGACAATAGTACCATCGCCTAACTGTGGGAGCATATTACCTCACTCCCTACTTTTCATTATCTATTGCAGTAGCCAACTATACAATTCCGTTGATTTAGCACACTTCATGGTGACCACAGCCATTACTGACATACCACTACTGAGCGTATACTTTAGGTATCAAGAGTGACACGACACTGTGTTTTTATTGTTTCATTATATATGTTTTAATTAGTATCAATAAAAGTTAAGTTTTAACTCCGCCTTCCCACTCTCCTATCTTGATATACATGTTAAGACAATCTATATTGGTTTAGATTACCCGTAAATGTTGTTGAGTACGTTTTTGTACACATTTTCCAGTTATCCACAGTTTTTTTGTGAACTTTCCAATTTACTTTATCATCAAATGTACTTTGTTCTTTTGGTATTCTTTGTTGAATGCCAACACCTCTTGTCTCAGTGCATTTTGACAGTTTTCCACAGCTAGACAATGCTATTTCATGTCTGCCATATAAATAACATTCGCCTAGATTACGAGTGTTGCACTAACTCCAGCCCAAGTGCGATATGTTTTTTTTGTTAGGCTCCCTCAAGTGTCTTTAGCCTCTCTAGCCTCACCAGTCCTTCTGTTATTAAATATTATTTAATAACATAAGGACTGGTGAGGCTCGAGAAGCTGAAGACGCTCGAGGGAGCCTAACAAAAAAAACATACCGCACTTGGGCTGGAGTTAGTGCAACACTCGTAATTTATGAATCAGCACTAAAATACAAGTCTGTCAAAAGCACTGAGGTAAGGGGGCTGTCTGTAGAAGCTTAGATACAAGGTAATCACAGAGGTGAAAAGTGTATTGATATAACAGTCAGCTAGATTACGAGTTTTCAGCGCTATAGGGAAATTAACGACCACCACAAAAGCAGCGTTATTTCACCTCCCTATAGCGCTGCTATTACAGGTTTTGAAAAAGCAGGCTTGTGCGGGCGATATGGTGGCGTTGAGCTCCATACCGCACCGAAATACAAGCGCTGCTTTGACGTGCTTGTGCACGATTTCCCCATAGACATCAATGGGGAGAGCCGGCAATAAAGAAGCCTAACACCTGCGATCGCCGAAACAAAAGCTCCGTAACGCAGCCCCATTGATGTCTATGGGGAAAGAAAAAGTTATGTTTAAACCTAACACCCTAACATGAAAACCACATCTAAACACCCCTAATCTGCCGCCCCAAACATCGCCGCCACCTACATAATGTTATTAACCCCTAATCTGCCGCCTTTAACATCACCGCCACCTAAATAAAAATATTAACCCTTAATCTGCCGCCCTTAACATTGCCGCCACCTACATTACAGTTATTAACCCCTAATCTGCTGCCCCAATGTCGCTGCCACTATACTAAAGTTATTAACCCCTAAACCTCTGGCCTCCAACATCACTAACACTAAATAAATATATTAACCCCTAACCCTAACCCTAAGCAAAACCCTAACGTAACCCTAAGACTAAATCTAACCCTAACACCCCCTAACTTAAATATAATTAAAGGGACAGTAAACCTTAAAAAAAATGTTATATAATTCTGCACATAGTGCAGAATTATATAACATTACATTAGCCAAACTTTTTAAATCATAATATTGCCTTTTTATTTTTAAAAAATATCGCCGTTTTACAGACCCACTCTCTGGGCTCTGCTGAGCGGGTCTGTTGTTTTTACTGAGCGCATCGGGCCAGCTGTATAGTCACAGCCCGGCCCGACCGCGCCATTAGACACAATGCAGCGCGCTCCTGCTCTGTCTGACAGCGGGAACGAGCTGCATTGTGTCTAATGGCGCGGTCGGGCCGGGCTGTGACTATACAGCTGGCCCGATGCGCTCAGTAAAAACAACAGACCCGCTCAGCAGAGCCCAGAGAGCGGGTCTGTAAAACGGCGATATTTTTTAAAAATAAAAAGGCAATATTATGATTTAAAAAGTTTGGCTAATGTAATGTTATATAATTCTGCACTATGTGCAGAATTATATAACATTTTTTTTAAGGTTTACTGACCCTTTAAAATAAATCTAAATAAACCTTACAATTATTAACTAAATAATTCCTATTTAAAACTAAATACAAACTTACCTGTAAAATAAAACCTAAGCTAGCTACAATAAAACTAATAGTTATATTGTAGCTATCAAACGGCTAGATTACGAGTTGTGCGTTATGAGTGAAAAAGCAGCGTCATGGCTCTTTTTCACTACTGCTGCTATTACGAGTCTTGTAGTTATAGCTGTACCGCACACCTTTTTGGCCGTAACGCAACGTAACTACCGCACCTTTCAAAAAGTCCTTTTTCAATGGGACTTCCATAAATATTACGAGTTCTGCCTAGGAGGCCAAAAAGTGAGCGGTACAGCCTATACCAACAAGATTCATACCGCCATCTAAAGTCAGTAGTTATGAGTTTTGCGCTACAAAGCTGTAGCATAAAACTCATAACTAAAGTGTTAAACAGTACACAAACATCCATAAACTACCTATTAACCCCTTAACCGAGGCCCTCCTGCATCACAAACACTAAAAGAAAATTATTAACCCCTAATCTGCCGCTCCGGACATCGCCAACACTATAATAAACATATTAACCCCTAAACCGCCACACTCCCACATCGCAAACACTAGTTAAATATTATTAACCCCTAATCTGCTGCCCCAATGTCACCGCCACCTACATACATTTATTAACCCCTAATCTCCCCTCCCCAACGTCACCGCCGCCACTATACTAAAGTTATTAACCCCTAAACCTAACCCTAAGTCTAACCCTAACACCCCCTAACTTTAATAAAATTAAAATAATCTAAATAAAAATTACAATTAATACCTAAATAATTCCTATTTAAAACTAAATTACTTACCGGTAAAATAAACCCTAAGCTAGCTACAATATAACTAATAGTTACATTGTACTAGCTATCTTAGGTTTTATTTTTATTTCACAGCTAAGTTTGTATTTATATTAACTATGTAGACTAGTTAGTAAATAGTTATTAACTATTTACTAACTACCTAGCTAAAATAAATACAAATTTACCTGTAAAATAAAACCGAACCTGCCTCACACTAACACCTAACATTATAATAAAATTAACTAAATTACATTAATTAAATACAATTAAGTAAAAAAAAACAAAAAACACTAAATTACACAAAATAAAATATTTAAACTAATTACACCTAATCTAATAGCGCTATCAAAATAAAAAAGCCCCCCCAAAATAAAAAAACCCTAGCCTAAAATAAACTGCCAATAGCCCTTAAAAAGGGCCTTTTGCGGGGCATTGCCCCAAAGAAATCAGCTCTTTTACCTGTAAAAAAAATACAAACAACCCCCCACAGTAAAACCCACCACCCACACAACCAAACCCCCCAAGTAAAATCCTATCTAAAAAACCTAAGCTCCCCATTGCCCTGAAAATTGCATTTGGATGGGCATTGCCCTTAAAAAGGCATTTAGCTCTTTTCCATTGCCCAAACCCTAAGCTAAAAATAAAACCCACCCAATAAACCCTTAATAAAACCTAACACTAACCCCCGAAGATCCACTTACAGTTTTTGAAGACCGGACATCCATCCTCATCAAGCTGGGAGAAGTCTTCATCCAAGCGGGCAGAAGTCCTCAACGAAGCCGGGAGAAGTTTTCATCCAAGTGGCAAGAAATGGTCCTCCAGGCAGGCAGAAGTCTTCATCCAGACGGCATCTTCTATCTGCATCCTTGCGACGCGGAGCGGCTCCATCTTCAAGACATCCGGGGTGGAGCATCCTCTTCTGTCGACGTCTACTGAAGAATAAAGGTTCCTTTAAGGCACGTCATCCAAGATGGCGTCCCTTAAATTCCGACTGGCTGATAGAATTCAGGGGTTACGTTAGGGTTAGGGTTAGGGGTTAATATATTTATGTAGAGTTAGTGATGTGGGAGGTCAGAGGTTTAGGGGTTACTAATTTATTTTAGTATATTTCGTTGTTGAGGGCTTGCGGTTTAGTGGTTATTAGGTTTATTATAGCGGCCGTGTGGGCGGTCGGCAGATTAGGGGTTAATAATCTTTAAATAGTGTTTGTGATGTGGAAGGGTCATGGTTTAGGGGTTAATAGGTTTATTATAGTGACGACAATGTCAGGGAGCGGCGGAATAGGAGTTAATAATTTTATTTAGTTGCAGCGATGTTCTGAGCGGCAGATTAGGGGTTAATCATTTTATTTTAGTGTTTGCGATGCAGGAGGGCCTCGGTTTAGGGGTTAATAGGTAGTTTACGGACTTCCGGTGGGTGGAGCAACTAGCTGGATGCAACTCACAGGAGCTCCGCAACATCGTATACATAATTGCTCCTCCAGGTTGCTGTCCAGCTTGCCCCCGTGCCTGTATCTTACCTGATAGGTGGCCTGACACTCCACCACTATATCTAGGCTGATTGCTGACACCCGCATGAAGGACTTTAACAACAGTCCTAGCCCACGGAGGGAATAAGAAAAAGGCACGAACGGCGCCATATTGGATAGCAGCACAGCAGCACCTCAGACCTTGTCGGGGTCCGGATCCCTCCCGTCACGGCTGTAACCCGGTTTGCGCAGTGAGTAAGCTAGAGACACCGGTTGCCTGTGTTAGCATATACACGGCCTCTGTGGCCACTCAGGCTCTTTGGAAGCACCCAGGGACAACGTCTCTGCTCGCAGTGGACTCCGACCACGCTGGTTTGGGTGAGCTGCCTTGTTTTATGAGTGAATGTGTGGGGAAGGTCTGGCACTAACAATTTACTCCTGGCATCTCTGTATACACTCCCTGGGGAAGACAAGCTTCATCGTTCAAAAGTTCCAGACTCCTGTAGTACTTGGCATATACCCTTCATTTATTGATTCTATATCACAGGGGACAGTTTACCCACGCCTCAATACTGTTGCCTATATGGTTATTTTGCAGATCTTGCTGTTTGTCTGCTCCAGCACCCCTTAATTACAGTCCCCAGTACATTGATATAAAGAGCCTCTGCAGGAAAGGAAGTGAAAGGGTTTATTTCAGCCTGTGTCTTGGGATGTTTTGATTACAATTTCACTGTTTTCTATGGGATTTGCAGAGCAGGGGAAAGTTTAAGCACACTTCAACACTGCTGCCCACACTGTTACTTGGCAAATCCTGCTATGTGTCTGCTTTGAAGCCCCTTAGAGACAGCTTTCAGTGCCTTGATATAAAAAGCCTTTGCAAGGGAAGAAGAGAAAGAGTTTATTACAGTTTACATCCTGGGATGTGATGATTGCAACTTCATTGTTCTCCCTGCCATTTATGTGATTGTTGCATTATACAGAACAACAGTGCCACTTAGTGGTCTATTTACAGCACTACAGTATCTTCAATTCCTCTGTATTTTGTTCTATGAAAGTGGACGAGTATTTTCACAGGCTATCTCCGCCTACAAGCAGCACCATGAGTCATAGATCGAAAAATCAAGAAAAAAGGCAAAAGCCCATCACGGAAGCTCAGGCAAACACCTCACTCGCGGAGAGTAACTCCTCAGGAGATCACACCTCGCTTCTGCAGGAGCTTAAGGCATTCTTCTTACCAAAGATGGACACTTTGCAGGCTGGTGTAGACTCATTAACCAATGAAGTGCGACAATTTGCTTCACGTATGTCTGCTGCAGAACAGAGAATTTCTGGGGTTGAAGATAGGCAACAGGAATCAGAAATATCCTTAAAGCACCTGCTGAAACAGAATCAACAATTAATGGATAAAGTGGAAGATTTAGAGAATCGCAGCAGGCAAAATAATTTACGAATCGTAGGTGTTCCTGAATCCATTAAAGACAAAGATTTATTGGAATTTGCCGCTTCCACCTTTCCAAAGCTCTTGGGTCTGCCTCTGGACTGTTTACCATTGGATATTGAGAGATCACACAGCATCTTTAAAAGTCTGAATTTCCAGGACAAATTAGCCATTCTAAGAGCCTATAGGGCTGCCAAAGAAGTCATTTATGAAAATCATCGCCTCTTATTATTCCAAGACTTCTCGGTTGAGGTCACCAAGAAACGTAAGGACTTTGTTTCAATCTGCTCCAGCCTTCATGAACAGGGGTGTAGGTTTGCTCTTATGTTTCCAGCTACCCTGAAGATCCAGACTCTCTCAGGACCAAAAACCTTCCACACGCCTGTGGCAGCACAGGCATACCTGGCATCAGAGCATAGGCTAGATAATGGCTGATGAGACTCTAATAAGTATTGATGTCCTCAATTTAGCATATAATGTATTTTAAAATGTATGCTGTTTTTCTCTTGCAGGGATTGTTGTTTTGGCTATTCATTCCATGTTTAGATTTACGCTCCTGGGGCTGGGAGTTGGGGCACTGCGGTGCCAATGTGCCTTTCAACCTTGAGTTTTGGCCCTTTGACCACTTGTACACGCTTACTGTATGTCTGGGCATTGTGGTGTCCCTTATCTGTCCCGTATGAGTGACTTAGGTTTCATACAATGCATAATCCTGCAGATACTTTGTTCACTTATTATTTATATAGTGTGTATTGGTTCATGTTTATGCACGTACATTTTACAAGATGCTGTACCACAGTGTCAATGGCCCATAAGCCTTTTTTCAGAAGTTTTTGTTTTTAATAAGGTTCTTGCTAATCTCTGGTCTTCCTTTTGCTCCCCCATATACCTGGCCCCCGACTTGTTTTCCGTAGGACCCTATGGAGACCTTATACCCCCCTTATACCCTCCGCTGTGTATTAATGTTTATGTCCTAGAGCTGTTCCTGTCTCAGGATATCAGTAGTGAGCACAGGATACCTGGCTGTTCACCCCAACCCTTACTTATCTATTATATGGCTATTCCCGGTCCCTACCCCACACTGAGGCAATTTATTACCCTAAAATTAGATTGGATGCCTCTGGGCCACACCTGGCTTTGTCATGCCTTGCTCTCCTTCCCCCAAGTTGACTCATAGACCTAGGTTATTGTGTTCTTTTTTCTTGCAAAGAGAGTTCCATATCTATTCAACTGTATTATAGACGGGTTGCCTTACTGCTTTTATTCAAGGTTGCAATTGCAGAAGTGGTCTGGAGTCTATTTTACTTATGTATAACTCACGGGGTTTTGTGTTCTTGCTTCCTTTTCAGCTTTGGTCAGATCAATGCCTGGACGCCTCTGGTTCCCCCCTCTCCACTACGCCACCTATCTTTGGGGACTCATCTGCTCTTTCACATAAGTGTAAGTCAACATACGCCTCCTACACCTCATACACTAACTAAGGCATCTGGCTGGGTTTGTTTCCCTGGCCACATGTCTCATACCCTTATGAGTTTTAGACATGACACTTCCTTTTAGGATCATTACATGGAATGTGGGGGGCATCACGTCCCCTGCAAAAAGAAGCATGAATCTTCAACATTTAAACTCCCTACGGGCTGACATAGCCCTGCTCCAAGAGACTAAACTGACGGTTGAGGAACATGAGAAGTTAAAAACCCGTTGGGTCGGTCACATTATATTTTCCCCTACAGAAGGTAGGAAGAGGGGGGTTGCCATCTTAGTGTGAAAGGGCCTAGTGGCTACTTTTTCCCAGGTGGAGATAGATCAGAGGGGGAGATACATTGTTGCCCTACTTCGGGTTGATACCCTCACATGCACTCTCTGTAATGTCTATGGCCCCAATGTATATGACTCTGACTTCTGGACGAATTTGTTAGCAATACTAGCCACATATGATGCCCCTATAATCATGGGAGGTGACTTCAACTTGGCCCAGGCTCTTCCTTTGGATAGGTTTAAAGACCCCACTGTTTCCAGAACCCTAAAAAAGCATATAGCTAGGTATAGGCGGGAGGTATCCTTGATCGGCTCATTTAAGGAGACTCTGGGTCTGATGGATGCGTGGAGAGCGAGAAACCCAAATGGGCGGTATTTCCCTTGCCTCTCCAAAACACATCATACTATGTCGCGTATTGATTACTTTTTGACCTCCCCAGTTATAACACCACAGATCCTATCCACGGACATAGGTCAAGTTACTATTTCAGATCATGCCCCAATCACTTTGGTACTCCAACCTCAACATCCTAAACCTCCAAACAGGAGCTGGATATTCCCCCTTCACCTTTATAACAATATTGAGTTCCGCCAACACCTAAAAGCCACTTGGTCACATTATTTAGCAGACAATGCCTCTCATCTGGGATCTCAGGACCTATTCTGGCATGCCTCAAAGGCGGTAATGAGGGGCAACATAACCTCTTTTACAGCACACCACAATAAACAGCTTAAAAAAGTAGATTGGGATCTTCTTTCCCAGCTTACTGAAGCTTATAATAACTATCTATCTATCCCCACTCCCTCATCTAGGAAGACTTATTATGATCTTAAGCAAACAAGGGATACTTTTTTAGCTCAGCAAGATAACAAATTTAATATTCACAGGCAAGGTCGTTATTACAGGCATGGCAATAAAGCCGGTAGACTGCTAGCCAAGTTATTTAATTCATATAAACCTAAGTCCCAGATTTTGGCCATTAAATCCAGAGGTGGTCTAACTACAGATTCTAGGGAAATTATGACCGAATTCGTAGATTACTATTCCTCTCTGTATGCCAGGCAACCAATTCATTTAGAGGCAAAAAGACAATTTTGGGGTGCAGTACAACTCCCTACTCTGATAGATGAGCACACCTTCCTTCTAAACTCTCCTATATGGCCTCAGGAAGTATTACAGGCCATAAGGCAGAGTAAGCTGGGAAAGGCTGCAGGTCCTGACGGCTTGCCCGTAGAATATTTTAAATTACTGGATGAGGAACTTGCCCCAATCCCGTCTTCCTTATACTCTGCTTATTTAACGGGTACAGAACACATGGACAGCAGATTCTCTGAGGCCAATATTTGTCTCTTACTAAAACCAGATAGGGATCCCACTCAGGCTTCTTCATACTGCCCGATTTCACTGCTAAACGGAGACTATAAATTATTAACAAAAATCCTAGCAGACAGACTTGCGAAAGTCTTACCCTATATAGTTCATACAGATCAAACTGGTTTTGTGAAGGGTAGGTCATCTGTACTAAATATTAGGAAAACTCTTGGCATTGTTGCACATTATTGGTACAATGCACACTCACAATCTCCCTCCCCATTACCAGATGCTTGTCTTTTGGCGCTCGACACCGAAAAGGCATTTGATAGGATTGAGTGGGATCATCTACACACTTCATTATCGCACTTTGGTATACGTGGTAATTTTTCTAACTTCTTACAGAGATTATATTCGGCCCCTAAGGCTTCTCTTATAATCAATGGTGGACTTTCCCCCTCTTTTACACTGCAAAGAGGTACGAGACAGGGATGCCCCTTTTCCCCTCTCCTTTTCGACTTGGCTATTGAGCCTCTGGCATCTTATATCAGACAACACTGCGCGGGGCTAGACTTGTGTGGTCAAAAGCAACATTTGTCATTGTATGCAGATGACTTACTATTGTTTGTAGGAAATCCCGGTACTAACTTAAACCCTCTTTTAGATGTTAACAAGAATTTCGGCAAGTTCTCGGGTTATAAGATTAACATTGATAAGTCGGAGGTCACTTGGTTGCAAAACTCCCATAACATTACACTAGCAGATACTGGTCTTAAAACCACTGAGGGATGCTTTAAGTATTTAGGCATATTGGTGCACGTGAACCCCCATAAGTTATATCCCTTTAACCTTAGCGGGACTATTGGTGACATCAAACGGATGTTGTTGGGGTGGATGGGGCTTCCCCTTTCTCTCTCTGGCAGGGTACACCTATTCAAAATGATCGCTTTACCTAAACTTCTTTACCCTTTACAAATGTTGCCCCTTCTTCTTACCCAGCAGGATGCAAACTCTCTACAAGCCTCTATTGGAAATTTTATATGGCAGGGCAAGAAACACAGAATAGGTAGGACTCTCTTGTCAATGCCGGTGGGTGGGGGTGGGCTCCGTCTTCTTAACATAATGTGGTATAATTGGGCGGCCTTATCCAGGTTTGTGCTAGACTGGTTGGTGGGAAAGGATTATTACACTATTCCTGATTTAGAGTCTAACTTCATCTAGCCACTACATTTGGCTTTCTTACCCCATGCAGATCTTAAGTCTCTACCCCCGTCTATCCAAGATCATATATTATTTAGAGATCCCCTGAGAGCCTGGGCCAAGACTTGCAGACTCTGGGGAATGCAGCATTCTGCAAGCAAGTATCTCTCAATTCAGGGCAACCTCAATTTCCTTCCTGGGTACACTACAAAGACATTTCAGATATGGCAACAATTACAACTTACTAAACTTCACCAACTTCTTCACCCCCTGACTTTCGACATAATGCCCTTTTGGGACTTGCAGACTCGTTATAACCTCCGGCACACTCATAGGTTTGCATACTTCCAATGCAGACATTACATTTCTACATTGGTCTCAGGGGGACTGCTGTCCAAGGGACCCTCTAATTTGGATAGACTTTGCACTTTGGCAAGGTTAGGATCTCACAGACTCTCACACACATATAATCTGCTGCTCAGTCATT
The DNA here is from genome assembly GCF_027579735.1 of Bombina bombina. NCBI lineage: Eukaryota > Metazoa > Chordata > Amphibia > Anura > Bombinatoridae > Bombina > Bombina bombina. The sequence continues at coordinate 107,014,857 of NC_069506.1, read as the reverse complement.
TTGAAGATTCCGCCTTGTGTGGGATTGCATCTAAATGGTCACACTTTGGGGACTTAGAGGTTGACGCTACAGTAATCGCTACAAGTTTTGAGAAGGCAAATCAAAGCACTATTTCTGCGAAATTAAGGGAATCACACCTGAAATTCTTGCACCAAGCCTATATTACTCCCGGCATGCATGCTAAGTGGGTTCAAGGGGCATACAATATATGTAGTAAATGCAGCCGCGAATCTCCTACTTGGATTCATTTGTTGTGGGAGTGCCCTAAAGTGCAGAAATTCTGGCAGAAAATTTCATATTGGCTGACTAAATTAACTAAACAAAAGTTGTCCCTCACGGCGCAGCATGTGATCTTCTTGATGCCTAGAGACTTGACATACAAATATGACGCCTTTATAACTACAGTCCTCATGCTAGCTAAACAGATCATTCTAAGGGAATGGGTGGGGGGTCGGTCCCTCCCGTTTCAGCAGTTACTCAAGACAGTACATACTCAGATGTTAATTGAACAGGCAGATACTAGGGGAGACCCTGAGAAAAGAGTGAGGAGATTTCTCCTTAAGTGGGAGATTTATCTGTTGTATTTACCGGATGTAGTGAGAGACAGAGTTATCCTGCCTTTTACAAACAGCCAGTATGTCCTGAATGAAAATCTTAGAGGCAATTGGTGTCTATCCACAGTCCAGGTCCGTTAATGGTTTCTCTCATGCGTATGCTCGGTGAGTTGGCTGGACGGGGGGATCCGGAGGCGCTCTGGGTAGGTATGACTGTTATCTGTTGTTTTTGTTATTGTTTTTCTTTTCATATTTTAGTTGATATGTTTTTCCTTGTTTGTTTGTAAAAAAAAGGTCTTGGAAAAAAGTTGAATCCAGGAACAGGCATGAAAAATTTCATTTGTACCTCATGCTTTGTAACACGGTCTTTATTTTCCTTGTTTTCCTTTTTCATGTAAATGTTTATATTGATATATTTATACTTTTGTGACTGTCTTTGCCGTGTATGTCTTGGATTCTTTCCTATAAATAAAGTTTAAAAAAAATATAAAAAAAAAAAATAGGTAGTTTATGGGTGTTAGTGTACTTTTTAACACTTTAGTTAGGAGTTTTATGCTACAGCTTTGAACGTAAAACTCATAACTACTGACTTTAGATGGCGGTACAAATCTTGTGGTTATAGAGTGTACTGCTCACTTTTTGGCCTCACAGGCAAACTCGTAATACCGGCGCTATGGAAGTCCCATTGAAAAAGGACTTTTTAAAAAGTGCGCTACTGACGTTGCATGACGGCCAAAAAGGTGTGCAGTACACCTATACCTATAAGACTTGTAATAGCGGCGTTAGTGAAAAAGCAGCGTTATGAAGCATAACGATGCTTTTTCACTCATAACGCAAAACTCATAATCTAGCTGAGTGTTAGTTATGCAAAACTGGGGAATGGGTAACAAAAAGAGATTCTATATCTTTTTTAAACAATAAACATTTTCAAGTAGACTGTCCGTTTAAGCCTGATTTGGTGTTTGAGAGTATTGCTGTTCCACTCATTAGGGGAAGGGGGCATCACATAAAGAATGTAGTGAGTTAAGTGTTTTATGATGGTAATAGATAATAGTCTTGGTAGGATTGCACCAAGCAGCTGGAATACTAACAATAGTAGCCAACAGAAATAGTTGAGGCAAGCAGGGCCACAGAGCAAGCAGGACCACAGAGACAAGCAGGACTACAAAGGCAAGCAGGGCTACAGTGGCAAGTAGGAACATGGATAGTACAAAAAGCAGGAAGGTAGGCAGCATTGTGCAGCAGGAGACTGAGTGGGAAAGACATGAGGTTATCAAATCATTAACAAGAAGAAAAGTTGAATAGACATTCACACAAAATAGCATTAGCTTTGTTGCAAAGGAAAGCTGCAACACCATAACAACTGATGTGTGTGTACCCTTAAAAAGAGAGCTTACCTGTCTCACATAACAGCGGTCTGTGTAGGGGTGAGCCACACTGGGCCCTTTGACAGTAGACTATATCAACCTTTGGAGCTCTTAGGGTCTAATTCTATGCCAAGAAGGCCTTTGATAATGGGAACCGAAGGTGACTTGATGCACTATACTCTATCCTTTCATCTAGAAACTTAGCTGGGGGGGGGGGGGGGGGGGATAGTCCAACAATCTAGAGTGGAACACACCTTGTATGCATGTTATCACATATGGAGCATATGATGATAAATATTATAGGAAGCTCAACAATAATTTATGTAGGCACAAAAATGGTTGTCTGCTGATGAGTACGTGGCAATTTAATGTTACATTGTGCAGTATGATGCCCTCATTGGATCTTACAAGAGGTTCTGCTGGCTGGCTGCTGCTACAAGATCTGGAGTCGGCTAGAAACTCATTTCTTATTGTTTTTGCCACCCTGCTAGCAGTGGCCTGCCATTTAATGAGTTTATCTATTGTTACTTTCTATTTGATTTGGTTAATTGTCTATTCTAGGGTTAAAGACTAGGGGGTCTGTATGTGTAAAGACCCATTTAAGCTTAAGGACACAAAGATATTCTTTTTTTTCTATACTAGTTATATTTAAGTCTCTGGTACCTACTTTTGACTCGGAATACTTACTGATTTATATAGTAGTCTTTTTGAAATATTGCACCTTTTACATTTTTATTATGTTGTCTTCCCATTTACTGTAAAACTGGAGTAATTGTGTAAGCACTACAAAATGCAAAAGTGGCTTCTTTAATTTATAATCCCTTCCTTTCAGTTTATATACTGCGTGAGGTCCAAGAGTGACTTCATCTTGCTCCAATAGGCTTATTCAAAAGTGAAATATTTAATCCCAAACTCAACCTGTAATATTTTGTTAAGTGTAGGTAAGAAAAAACACGTGATTGTGCTATAGCATAGAAGAAAGATTCCTAAAATTGGACACTCTCCCAAAGTGTCTAGAAAGTGAGCAAGTACAAAGAGGTGGAAAAGAATGTGCTAAAAACTAAATCCTCAAAGGACATAAAGATATACTGACCAAATGTTTGGATGGTGCTTTAAATATCAAAAGCAATGCTTTATTGCAGAAGCCAAATGGCATAAATACACAATTGTATAAAACAAGCTACTTGCATAACAACAACAATAAAATCACATAAAAACATGCATAGCTAGAATGTAGATGTTGGTATATTGCAGATTATGTGTGTGTATATATATATATATATATATATGAGTTGTGCATAAAATAAAAAAGCATATATGAACTAATGGTAGCGTGCACGCTCTACATAAAAGTCATAGTACTGTTCTGTATATACTTCCAAAGAAGTTTGTAGCTGCTATCTTCTAGAAATCCTCCATAGGCTGCTTGCCCATCCAGAGGCACTGTCACAGATACCAGGCTGCCAAGGCTACCCCCCCCCACCCCCTACAACCTGACTCACTGCTTATTATATCGCTTTTGGCCCTTTCATGGCTTAGAGGATGTCCCAAACTCTCTCTGTCTCGTGTTTTCCCTCTTTGTACCTCCTCAAGGAAGAGCTAATCGCTTACCGCCTGACCCCTACCCGGCTGGTCGGGCTCCTGGAACTACTAGCCGGCTGGGCTACCCCAGAAGCCCACTGACCTTTACCCCAGGTCGCTCCAGTGGCCCTTCGACCCAGAGCTCCGCTCTTTTGGGGATCGGTACCCCCTAGCGAGGCCAAGAGGTGGGTTGATTGCCGGAAAGGAGCTCCCTTGGGAAGTTGGGGCTTGTGACCCCCTACAACCCCTACTCCCCCTGGCTCACCCGGAGTACATTTGATAGGCTGCTGCTCTGGCCCTCAGCGTCGGATCATGTTGCTTTTTGAACTGTGGCATCTGGAGACCGAGGGCTTTTCCACTCCCCGAAACCACCACCTCTATATCACTGGGACTCTATAGGACTATGACTGCTATGGTGGTGCCAGTCTGTCTAGAGGGGCGGGAATGGCGGTAGATCTGTGGTCAGATAAGACCCTTATCATGATGGGCTGTGTGTATTGTCAGGTTATTATGGTGGGCTACTTGCTATAATTACTTTCCAGCTATACAGCTACAGGTTCAGGGGAGGAAGCAGGACCTTTTGGCTGAAATACCCAGTCGGGGTATCCAGATCCGTCACATTGCTGGAAGCGGTGGCATGATTTCCCTGGAGATTAGACAGCTGGTCTCTCTCCCCAGTGGCAGAACCCGTTTCAGGGAGAGGAGGTAGCTGAACTCTCTCCCCAGCAGTAGAACCCCTTCCCAGGAGAGGAGGTAGCCCACCTCTCTCCCCAGCGGCAGAATTATTTACAGGGAGAGGAGGTAGCCAACCTCTCTCCCCAGCAGCAGAACCCCTTCCTGGGAGAGGAGACAGCCGGTCTCTCCCACCGGTGGCAGAGCCCTTCCCAGGGAGCAGAGGTAGCCCACCTCTCCCCCCAGTGGAAGAATGATTTCCAGGGAGAGGAGACAACCGGTCTCTCTCCCCAGCGGCAGAACCCATTTCAGGGAGAGGAGGTAGCCGACCTCTCTCCCCAGTGGCTGAACCTCTTCCTGGGAGAGGAGACAGCAAGTCTCTCTCCCCAGTGACAGAGCCCTTCCCAGGGAGTGGTGGTAGCAGGTCTCTCTCCCCAGCAGCTTGGCGTGATCCAGGAAAAGGAGGCCAGCATCCTCACCCCCGGTGCCAGTGGCCAACCATCAAAATGGAAGGGAGTTTGTGGCTGGGCCATCCAACTAACTCAAATCCATACCAGTGGCGGAGATGTAGCAGAAGCCTCTGTTACTTTTGGAGAGGATCGCAGGACAGCCTCCTCCCCACCGACTATGGACACTGGAACTTGAGAGGAGTCGGTGTTTAGAAGGCGGGTGCCCCAGGGATATGTGGAGGGCTTTTGCACTAGATTCATGTCCGCCCCATTTCCTCAAGTTCCCGGAGGTTCTGGGAAATAGAGGGCCCTTGTGCGGAGTTTGGGTTCCTGTGGCTGTGGAGGTGACCAAGGGTGCCCCTGGCATTACCACAGCAGAAGGGCTGGAGCCAAGCCCTGAGAGGGAGATTGCTCGCTGCCCTCCACCCACACCACTGGATTGTACTGGAGAAGAGGAGGAAAATGTAAAGCCTGAGTATGTTCCTGTGGTCCTGGAGGAGGCTGAGGTGGTCCCCTATATTAACTCAGCAGAAGAGCTGGCAGCAGGGCAGAATGCCTCTGGCCTCTGCCCACCCCTATTATGCATCCCAGAGTCAGGGAGGGACAGCCCTCTGGAATAATAACTGTGGTCCATCTAGCAGTGAAGCTGGCAACCAGGCAGGTGGATGCTGATCACTGCCCTTCCCCCTTTTAGAAGGATTTTCCAGTAGGGATGATTGAGTTTACAGCCTCCACCTGTAAACCCCAGGATTGCTGGGCAGTCAGCCCAGGTCCCAAACCTTGTGCTACAGCAGCCCCTGCTACCCTGCCTTCTCCCCAGTGGCTGGCTGGATTGCAGAGAGAAGGGGCAATGTCTTCAGCGGCAGATACCTTTCATGGGAGAGTCAGGGGTCCCCTCTGTGAGAGTTGCTTCTTGTGGGAGGACACATGTTCTTGGGCCTGAATTGGAAACCTGTTTTGGGGAACTTGACCTAATATGGATATCCATGTGCCCCATTCAGGGGATGAATGCCAGCAGGGTGCAACAGTGATGCCACGAGCCCAGGGGGGGATGACCTCTCTTGGCAACCTAAAGTGGGAGTAACTCACTGGACAGCCCAAAGGTGACCTCGGTGTGGGTCTAGCCAGGTCTGCCAGACTTTTCAGGGTGAGCACTGTCACAGATACCAGGCTACCAAGGCTTCCCCCCTCCCCTACTACCTGACTCACTGCTTATTACATCACTTTTGTCCCTTTCATAGCATACAAGATGCCCCATACTCTCTCTGTCTCATGTTTTCCCTCTTTGTACTTCCTCATGAAAGAGCTGATCACTTACCGCCTCACCCCTTCCCCGCTGGCTGGGCTCTTGGAACTACTAGCCAGCCCGGCTAACCCAGAAGCCCGCTGACCTTTACCCCAGATCTCTTTAGTGGCCCTTGGACCCAGAGCTCTGCTCTTTTGGAGATTGGTACCCCCTAGTGATGGTAAGAGGTGGGTTGATTGCTGGAAGAGAGCTCCCTTGGGAAGTTGGGATTTTGGACCCTCTGAAGCCGGATCCTTTGAGCTACTTGGCAAGAAACGGCATCTATGTAAGTACTTGCATAACTTACATTCACTGCCCAAGTATAGGTGTTACTGTGTGTGCTCCTAGGTGCTTTATTACTTGAATTGCTGGATTTCCTTAATATTGCTGAACTCTGCCTGTCTGACTACTCTGCCTGTTTAACCCTTGAATTGCTGGATTGCCTTAATATTACTGAACTCTGCCTGTCTGACTACTCTGCCTGTTTAACCCTTGAATTGCCAGATTGCCTTATCATTGCCGAACTCTGCCTGTCTGACTACTCTGCCTAGTTTACCCCTGAACTGCTAAACTGCTGGATTATCTTTTGTTGCTGACCTCTGCCTGTTCCTGAAAACTCTATTGGTTTATCCCTGAACTGCTATACTGCTGAATTGCCTTTCTGTTGCCGTGAATGACTACTCTGTCTACAGTGTGTAATGCTTACCTCATTTTCTATGCTCACTTTGTGCTGGGATATTTCCTTATCCTTCCGCCTTTACGCAGGGATAAGAAGACTACTGGCCAAGTTTGGTCTGATAGGGAAATATCCAACAAGCATTTCACCAGCGACGGATCATGTCGCTTTTTGGACTGTGGCATCTGGGGGCTAAGGGCTTTCCAATGACACCCTAGAAGTGCTGCAGCTCCTCCGGGATCACCCCAAAACCATCACCTATGTATAACTGGGACTCTATGGGACTATGGCTGCAATGGCGGCGCCAGTCTGTCTGGAGGGGCGCGAATGGCAGGAGATCTGGAGGTCAGATAAGACTCTTATTGTGATGGGCTGTGTGTATATAAGCAGTGTGTGTTTCACAATAAAGTCTGTTCTTGTTTCATCTTAATACTGGTCTTGTCTATTAGGGTGGGCTACTTGCTATAATCACTTTCCAGATATACATCTACAGGCTCCGGGACGGAAGCAGGACCTTTTTGCTGAGATATCCAGTAGGGGTATCCGGGGTCCATCACATTGGTGGCAGCGGTGTCATGATTTCCCAGGAGATGAGACAGCCAGTCTGTCTCCCCAGTGGCAGAACCCATTTCAGGGAGAAGAGGTTGCCGACCTCTCTCCCCAGTAGTAGAACCCCTTCCCGGGAGAGGAGAAAGATGGTCTCTCTCCCCAGTGGCAGAGCCATTCCCAGGGAGCAGAGGTAGCCCACCTCTCTCCCCAGCGGCAGAATCATTTACAGGGAGAGGAGGTAGCCGACCTCTCTCCCCAGCGGCAGAACCCCTTCCCGGGAGGGAAGACAGCCGGTCTCTCTCCCTGGCGGCAGAGCCCTTCCCAGGGAGCAGAGGTAGCTTGTCTCTATCCCCAGCGGCAGAGCCCTACCCAGGGAGCGGAGGAAGCCCACCTTTCCCCTCAGCGGCAGAATAATTTACAGGGAGAAGAGACAGCCAGATTCTCTCCCAAGCAGCAGAACCCGTTTTAGGGAGAGGAGGTAGCTGGTCTCTCTCCCCGGTGGCACAGCCCTTCCCAGGAAGCAGAGGTAGCAGGTCTCTCACCCCAGCAGCTTGGCCTGATCCAGGGAAAGAAGGCCAGCATCCTCATCCCCCGGTGGCAGTGGCCAACCACCAAAATGGAAGGGAGTTTGGGGCTGGGCCATCCGCTACTTGCTATAATCAATTTCCAGCTATAAAGCAGGGCCTTTTGTTGGAGATACCCAGTCGGGGTATCTGGGGTCCGTCACAAGTACAATTTGTAATACATACGTATTCTGATTTTATCCGTGTGTGCTTGCAGACTTCAACTGTGTGTACTATGTACTTTCTGTGTGGTGACTATTTGCAAACAAAACTGAAGCGTGTAAATCTCTACAGAACGGCTTCTGTGATCATCTCAAGTACTCCTGACTAGCAGTGGTCACATGGTAAAGCATTTCAGCTCTCCAATTGGCCTTTATCAAACCATGACACTTCTGTGTGGCTGTCTGTCTTTTATACCTTTATCCAGGTGAATTCAATTGCTTAATCTAGTGGTTTTTATCAGATGATCAACAAATAAAAACCACTAGATTAAAGGGACACTAAACCCAAATTTTTTCTTTAATGGTTTAGATAGAGCATGCAATTTTAAGCAACTTTCTAATTTACTCATATTATTCATTTTTCTTTGTTCTCTTGCTATCTTTATTTAAAATAAAAAATGTAAAGCTTAAGAGCCGGCCCATTTTTGGTTAATCACCTGGGTTATGCTTGCTTATTGGTGGCTAAATGCAGCCACCAATAAGCAAGCGCTGTCCAGGGTCTGAACCTAAAATGGGCTGGCTCCTTAGCTTTACATTCTTACTTTTCAAATAAAGATAGCAAGAGAATGAAAGAAAATTGATACTAGGAGTAAATTAGAAAGTTGCTTAAAATTGCATGCTCTATCTGAATCATTAAAGAGAAAAATTGGATTTAGTAGCCCTTTAACGCCTTTTTCGGATTTAAATGCACTGTGACTCTTTTTGCTCATAACAAATGTTCCTTTATTAAGTTTTGCCTTTGTCTAATATTTGAACCACGTTAGCAAAGAGACTGGTACAAGTACTGTGTTTTTTTAGATTGATTTTTGCTAAATTGTTTTTTTAAATAAATTTGGATTTGGTTTTTAGATTTGGAAGTAACAATTGGGTACACGCAGGACCCCTGCTCTAATAGAGACAAATAAAAGGATCGGACACGCAGGTCCGGTTACAATTGCTATCAAACATTGATATATCATATAACCCTTCCTTGATAGGGGAAGGAGACTTTAAATAAGCAGTTCTAACATGTTTTGGTGTGAAAATAGTTCACCTAAATTGAACCCTGATGTGGGCTCTGAATGTGTGTGTGTTGTAGGGAAGGGGGGGGAGCTAGTACATGTGAATTAAGTTTAGAACTCCAGAAGACAGTATAAAGGACAGGGTCACTGAGCAATCTTGAAACTGTGTCTAGCACACATCGCACCTAGCACAAACCGTACCCAACACTCACTGTATCTAGCACAAACAGTACACAGTACACTCTGTACCTAGCACACACAATACCTAGCACAGACAGTACCTAGCACAGATAGTACCTAGCACATGCAGTACCTAGCACACGCAGTACCTAACACACACAGCTCCAAGCACACACAGCACCTAGCACAAACAGTACCCAGTACACTCTGTACCTAGCACACACAATAACTAGCCCAGACAGTACCTAGCACACGCAGTACCTAACACACACAGCTCCAAGCACACACAGCACCTAGCACATACAGCACCTAGCACATACAGCACCTAGCACATACAGCACCTAGCACAAACAGTACCTAGCACAAACAGCACCTAGCACAAACAACACCTAGCACATACAGCACCTAGCACATACAGCACCTAGCACAAACAGTACCTAGCACAAACAGCACCTAGCACAAACAGTACCTAGCACATACAGCACCTAGCACATACAACACCTAGCACATACAGTACCTAGCACGTGCAGTACCTAGCACACGCAGTACCTAGCACACACAGTACCTAGCACACACAGTACCCAACACACACAGTACCTAGCACATTCAGTACCTAGCACAAACAGTACCTAGCACACACAGTACCTAGCACATACAGTACCTAGCACAAATAGCACCTATCACATACAGTACCTAGCACAAACAGCACCTAGCACATACAGTACCTAGCACATACAGTACCTAGCACAAACAGTACCTAGCACACACAGTACCTAACACACACAGTACCTAGCACAAACAGTACCTAGCACAAACAGTACCTAGCACAAACAGTACTTAGCACATACAGTACCTAGCACATACAGTACCTAGCACAGACAGTACCTAGCACATACAGTACCTAGCACAAACAGCACCTAGCACTTCAGTACCTAGCACATACAGTACCTAGCACAAACAGTACCTAGCACACACAGTACCTAACACACACAGTACCTAGCACAAACAGTACCTAACACACACAGTACCTAGCACAAACAGTACCTAGCACATACAGTACCTAGCACAGACAGTACCTAGCACATAAAGTACCTAGCCCAAACAGTACCTAGCACATTCAGTACCTAGCACAAACAGCACCTAGCACATACAGTACCTAGCACAAACAACACCTAGCGCATATGGTACCTAGCACATACAGTACCTAGCACAAACAGTACCTAGCACAAACAGTACCTAGCACATACAGTACCTAGCACAAACAGTACCTAGCACAAACAGTACCTAGCACAAACAGTACCTAGCACATACAGTACCTAGCACAAACAGCACCTAGCACATACAGTACCTAGCACATACAGTACCTAGCACAAACAGTGCCTAGCACAATCAGTACCTAGCACAAACAGTACCTAGGACAAACAGTACGTAGGAATAACAGTACCTAACACACTTAGTACATAGTGCAAACATTACCTAGCACACATTGTATCTAGCGCAATCAATACCAAGTACCTACTATACCTAGCACAATCTGTATGTAGCACAATCAGTTCCTAACACACATTGTACCTAGCACTGCAGCTGAGTATAGTTATATACATTACTTTGCTTTAATGCTAATATCATAAATATAAGTGATGTGGTCTTCATAAACAGTTCCCACATATACAGTTGCATAGAGGAGTAGTGATGTCTCGACTTGTTCGCCGGCGAATAGTTCCCGGCGAACATAGCTTGTTCGCGTTCGCAACGGCGGGCGAACACATGCGATGTTCGATCCGCCCCCTATTCATCATCATTGAGTAAACTTTGACCCTGTATCTCACAGTCTGCAGATACATTCCAGCCAATCAGCAGCAGACCCTCCCTCCCAGAACCTCCCAGCTCCTAGACAGCAGCCATTTTAGATTTATTCGGAAGCTGCTTTCTTAGTGAGAGGAGGGACAGTGTAGCTGCTGCTGATTTAATAGGGAACTTGATAGCTAGGCTAGTGTATTCAGTGTCCACTACAGTCCTGAAGGACTCATCTGATCTCTGCTGTAAGGACAGCACCCCAAAAAGCCCTTTTTAGGGCTACAATATCAGTTTGTTTTTTTCCTGTGTAATCTAATTGCAGTTGCCTGCCTGCCAGCGTGTGTTTCAGGCTCACAGCGTATACTGTGCCCACTTGCCCAGTGCCACCACTCATATCTGTTGTAACAGTAGTGTAAATTTAAAAAAAAAAAACTTTTTTGACTGGGAAACAGTCTGCTAGTGTAATCTAATTGCAGTTGCCTGCCTGCCAGCATGTGTGCCAGGCCCACTTGCCCAGTGCCACCACTCATATCTGGTGTAACAGTAGTGTAAATTTAAAAAAAACAAACTTTTTTGACTGTGAAACATCAGTCTGCTAGTGTAATCTAATTGCAGTTGCCTGCCTGCCAGCGTGTATGCCAGGCCCACTTGCCCAGTGCCACCACTCATATCTGGTGTAACAGTAGTGTAAATTTAAAAAAAAAAACTTTTTTGACTGTGAAACATCAGTCTGCTAGTGTAATCTAATTGCAGTTGCCTGCCTCCCAGCGTGTGTGCCAGGCTCACAGCGTATACTGTGCCCACTTGCCCAGTGCCACCACTCATATCTGGTGTAACAGTAGTGTAAATATAAAAAAAAAACTTTTTTGACTGTGAAACATCAGTCTGCTTGTGTAATCTAATTGCAGTTGCCTCCCTGCCAGTGTGTGTGCCAGGCTCACAGCATATACTGTGCCCACTTGCCCAGTGCCACCACTCATATCTGTTGTAACAGTAGTGTAAATTTAAAAAAAAAAACTTTTTTGACTGTGAAATATCAGTCTGCTAGTGTAATCTAATTGCAGTTGCCTGCCTGCCAGCATGTGTGCCAGGCTCACAGCATATACTGTGCCCACTTGCCCAGTGCCACCACTCATATCTGGTGTAACAGTAGTGTAAATTAAAAAAAAAAACTTTTTTGACTGCGAAACATCAGTCTGCTTGTGTAATCTAATTGCAGTTGCCTGCCTGCCTGCCAGCGTGTGTGCCAGGCTCACAGCATATACTGTGCCCACTTGCCCAGTGCCACCACTCATATCTTGTTTAATAGTAGTGTAAGTGTACATTTAAAACAAAAAAAACTTTTTGGACTGTGAAACATCAGTCTGCGTTTTTGTGTCAGACTCACAGTGTATACTGTGCCCACTTGCCCAGTGCCACCACTCATATCTTGTTTAATAGTAGTGTAAGTGTACATTTAAAACAAAAACAAAAATTTGGGCTGTGAAACATCAGTCTGCTTTTTTGTGTCAGGCTCACAGCGTATACTGTGCCCACTTGCCCAGTGCCACCACTCATATCTTGTTTAATAGTAGTGTAAGTGTACATTTAAAACAAAAAAAAACTTTTTTGACTGTGAAATATCAGTCTGCTAGTGTAATCTAATTGCAGTTGCCTGCCTGCCAGCATGTGTGCCAGGCTCACAGCGTATACTGTGCCCACTTGCCCAGTGCCACCACTCATATCTGGTGTAACAGTAGTGTAAATTTAAAAAAAAAACTTTTTTGACTGCGAAACATCAGTCTGCTTGTGTAATCTAATTGCAGTTGCCTGCCATTGTGTGTGCCAGGCTCACAGCGTATACTGTGCCCACTTGCCCAGTGCCACCACTCATATCTTGTTTAATAGTAGTGTAAGTGTACATTTAAAACAAAAAAAACTTTTTGGACTGTGAAACATCAGTCTGCTTTTTTGTGTCAGACTCACAGTGTATACTGTGCCCACTTGCCCAGTGCCACCACTCATATCTTGTTTAATAGTAGTGTAAGTGTACATTTAAAACAAAAAAAACTTTTTGGACTGTGAAACATCAGTCTGCTTTTTTGTGTCAGGCTCACAGCGTATACTGTGCCCACTTGCCCAGTGCCACCACTCATATCTTGTTTAATAGTAGTGTAAGTGTAAATTTAAAAAAAATTAAACTTTTTGGACTGTGAAACATCAGTCTGCTTTTTTGTGTCAGGCTCACAGCGTATACTGTGCCCACTTGCCCAGTGGCACCACTCATATCTTGTTTAATAGTGTACATTTAAAAAAAAATGACAGGCAGAGGCAGGCCACCCCGCAGGTGCCGTCGTGGTCGTGGTGCTGTGATTCCCTTTGGCCCTAGAATAATGCTCAGTGTTCAGAGGCCACATACCATGAACTCGAAAAGTTCTGAGGACATAGTTGACTTTTTAACACAGGACACCCAATCTTCTATAGCTTCCATACAAAGAGAGAAGCGCTCTACCAGGAACGAACAACAGCTCAGTGGCTTGTTCTATGGCGATTTACCACCCGGAAGCAGCCTCTTTTAGACCAGTGTGCTTTTCACAGAAGAAAACTTTCCTGAAGTATATCAGTCTGATCCCGCCAAGTAAGGTCAGTCCAGCCCCGAAATACCAGGCAATTCTCCTCTGAACAAGGAACATGACAACCCCAGACGATCGTTTCGGCCTTCTATGGGCCTCGTCAGTGAGGTGCAGCCACATTCCTCTAAGCACACTGGGCAAGGAGTCCACGTCTGGTTTCCCCCATCACCCATAGGGAGACCTCCCCAGGGTCATAATAATTTGCATACAAAGAGAGAAGCGCTCTACCAGGAACGAACAACAGCTCAGTGGCTTGTTCTATGGCGATTTACCACCCGGAAGCAGCCTCTTTTAGACCAGTGTGCTTTTCACAGAAGAAAACTTTCCTGAAGTATATCAGTCTGATCCCGCCAAGTAAGGTCAGTCCAGCCCCGAAATACCAGGCAATTCTCCTCTGAACAAGGAACATGACAACCCCAGACGATCGTTTCGGCCTTCTATGGGCCTCGTCAGTGAGGTGCAGCCACATTCCTCTAAGCACACTGGGCAAGGAGTCCACGTCTGGTTTCCCCCATCACCCATAGGGAGACCTCCCCAGGGTCATAATAATTTGCATACAAAGAGAGAAGCGCTCTACCAGGAACGAACAACAGCTCAGTGGCTTGTTCTATGGCGATTTACCACCCGGAAGCAGCCTCTTTTAGACCAGTGTGCTTTTCACAGAAGAAAACTTTCCTGAAGTATATCAGTCTGATCCCGCCAAGTAAGGTCAGTCCAGCCCCGAAATACCAGGCAATTCTCCTCTGAACAAGGAACATGACAACCCCAGACGATCGTTTCGGCCTTCTATGGGCCTCGTCAGTGAGGTGCAGCCACATTCCTCTAAGCACACTGGGCAAGGAGTCCACGTCTGGTTTCCCCCATCACCCATAGGGAGACCTCCCCAGGGTCATAATAATTTGCATACAAAGAGAGAAGCGCTCTACCAGGAACGAACAACAGCTCAGTGGCTTGTTCTATGGCGATTTACCACCCGGAAGCAGCCTCTTTTAGACCAGTGTGCTTTTCACAGAAGAAAACTTTCCTGAAGTATATCAGTCTGATCCCGCCAAGTAAGGTCAGTCCAGCCCCGAAATACCAGGCAATTCTCCTCTGAACAAGGAACATGACAACCCCAGACGATCGTTTCGGCCTTCTATGGGCCTCGTCAGTGAGGTGCAGCCACATTCCTCTAAGCACACTGGGCAAGGAGTCCACGTCTGGTTTCCCCCATCACCCATAGGGAGACCTCCCCAGGGTCATAATAATTTGCATACAAAGAGAGAAGCGCTCTACCAGGAACGAACAACAGCTCAGTGGCTTGTTCTATGGCGATTTACCACCCGGAAGCAGCCTCTTTTAGACCAGTGTGCTTTTCACAGAAGAAAACTTTCCTGAAGTATATCAGTCTGATCCCGCCAAGTAAGGTCAGTCCAGCCCCGAAATACCAGGCAATTCTCCTCTGAACAAGGAACATGACAACCCCAGACGATCGTTTCGGCCTTCTATGGGCCTCGTCAGTGAGGTGCAGCCACATTCCTCTAAGCACACTGGGCAAGGAGTCCACGTCTGGTTTCCCCCATCACCCATAGGGAGACCTCCCCAGGGTCATAATAATTTGCATACAAAGAGAGAAGCGCTCTACCAGGAACGAACAACAGCTCAGTGGCTTGTTCTATGGCGATTTACCACCCGGAAGCAGCCTCTTTTAGACCAGTGTGCTTTTCACAGAAGAAAACTTTCCTGAAGTATATCAGTCTGATCCCGCCAAGTAAGGTCAGTCCAGCCCCGAAATACCAGGCAATTCTCCTCTGAACAAGGAACATGACAACCCCAGACGATCGTTTCGGCCTTCTATGGGCCTCGTCAGTGAGGTGCAGCCACATTCCTCTAAGCACACTGGGCAAGGAGTCCACGTCTGGTTTCCCCCATCACCCATAGGGAGACCTCCCCAGGGTCATAATAATTTGCATACAAAGAGAGAAGCGCTCTACCAGGAACGAACAACAGCTCAGTGGCTTGTTCTATGGCGATTTACCACCCGGAAGCAGCCTCTTTTAGACCAGTGTGCTTTTCACAGAAGAAAACTTTCCTGAAGTATATCAGTCTGATCCCGCCAAGTAAGGTCAGTCCAGCCCCGAAATACCAGGCAATTCTCCTCTGAACAAGGAACATGACAACCCCAGACGATCGTTTCGGCCTTCTATGGGCCTCGTCAGTGAGGTGCAGCCACATTCCTCTAAGCACACTGGGCAAGGAGTCCACGTCTGGTTTCCCCCATCACCCATAGGGAGACCTCCCCAGGGTCATAATAATTTGCATACAAAGAGAGAAGCGCTCTACCAGGAACGAACAACAGCTCAGTGGCTTGTTCTATGGCGATTTACCACCCGGAAGCAGCCTCTTTTAGACCAGTGTGCTTTTCACAGAAGAAAACTTTCCTGAAGTATATCAGTCTGATCCCGCCAAGTAAGGTCAGTCCAGCCCCGAAATACCAGGCAATTCTCCTCTGAACAAGGAACATGACAACCCCAGACGATCGTTTCGGCCTTCTATGGGCCTCGTCAGTGAGGTGCAGCCACATTCCTCTAAGCACACTGGGCAAGGAGTCCACGTCTGGTTTCCCCCATCACCCATAGGGAGACCTCCCCAGGGTCATAATAATTTGCATACAAAGAGAGAAGCGCTCTACCAGGAACGAACAACAGCTCAGTGGCTTGTTCTATGGCGATTTACCACCCGGAAGCAGCCTCTTTTAGACCAGTGTGCTTTTCACAGAAGAAAACTTTCCTGAAGTATATCAGTCTGATCCCGCCAAGTAAGGTCAGTCCAGCCCCGAAATACCAGGCAATTCTCCTCTGAACAAGGAACATGACAACCCCAGACGATCGTTTCGGCCTTCTATGGGCCTCGTCAGTGAGGTGCAGCCACATTCCTCTAAGCACACTGGGCAAGGAGTCCACGTCTGGTTTCCCCCATCACCCATAGGGAGACCTCCCCAGGGTCATAATAATTTGCATACAAAGAGAGAAGCGCTCTACCAGGAACGAACAACAGCTCAGTGGCTTGTTCTATGGCGATTTACCACCCGGAAGCAGCCTCTTTTAGACCAGTGTGCTTTTCACAGAAGAAAACTTTCCTGAAGTATATCAGTCTGATCCCGCCAAGTAAGGTCAGTCCAGCCCCGAAATACCAGGCAATTCTCCTCTGAACAAGGAACATGACAACCCCAGACGATCGTTTCGGCCTTCTATGGGCCTCGTCAGTGAGGTGCAGCCACATTCCTCTAAGCACACTGGGCAAGGAGTCCACGTCTGGTTTCCCCCATCACCCATAGGGAGACCTCCCCAGGGTCATAATAATTTGCATACAAAGAGAGAAGCGCTCTACCAGGAACGAACAACAGCTCAGTGGCTTGTTCTATGGCGATTTACCACCCGGAAGCAGCCTCTTTTAGACCAGTGTGCTTTTCACAGAAGAAAACTTTCCTGAAGTATATCAGTCTGATCCCGCCAAGTAAGGTCAGTCCAGCCCCGAAATACCAGGCAATTCTCCTCTGAACAAGGAACATGACAACCCCAGACGATCGTTTCGGCCTTCTATGGGCCTCGTCAGTGAGGTGCAGCCACATTCCTCTAAGCACACTGGGCAAGGAGTCCACGTCTGGTTTCCCCCATCACCCATAGGGAGACCTCCCCAGGGTCATAATAATTTGCATACAAAGAGAGAAGCGCTCTACCAGGAACGAACAACAGCTCAGTGGCTTGTTCTATGGCGATTTACCACCCGGAAGCAGCCTCTTTTAGACCAGTGTGCTTTTCACAGAAGAAAACTTTCCTGAAGTATATCAGTCTGATCCCGCCAAGTAAGGTCAGTCCAGCCCCGAAATACCAGGCAATTCTCCTCTGAACAAGGAACATGACAACCCCAGACGATCGTTTCGGCCTTCTATGGGCCTCGTCAGTGAGGTGCAGCCACATTCCTCTAAGCACACTGGGCAAGGAGTCCACGTCTGGTTTCCCCCATCACCCATAGGGAGACCTCCCCAGGGTCATAATAATTTGCATACAAAGAGAGAAGCGCTCTACCAGGAACGAACAACAGCTCAGTGGCTTGTTCTATGGCGATTTACCACCCGGAAGCAGCCTCTTTTAGACCAGTGTGCTTTTCACAGAAGAAAACTTTCCTGAAGTATATCAGTCTGATCCCGCCAAGTAAGGTCAGTCCAGCCCCGAAATACCAGGCAATTCTCCTCTGAACAAGGAACATGACAACCCCAGACGATCGTTTCGGCCTTCTATGGGCCTCGTCAGTGAGGTGCAGCCACATTCCTCTAAGCACACTGGGCAAGGAGTCCACGTCTGGTTTCCCCCATCACCCATAGGGAGACCTCCCCAGGGTCATAATAATTTGCATACAAAGAGAGAAGCGCTCTACCAGGAACGAACAACAGCTCAGTGGCTTGTTCTATGGCGATTTACCACCCGGAAGCAGCCTCTTTTAGACCAGTGTGCTTTTCACAGAAGAAAACTTTCCTGAAGTATATCAGTCTGATCCCGCCAAGTAAGGTCAGTCCAGCCCCGAAATACCAGGCAATTCTCCTCTGAACAAGGAACATGACAACCCCAGACGATCGTTTCGGCCTTCTATGGGCCTCGTCAGTGAGGTGCAGCCACATTCCTCTAAGCACACTGGGCAAGGAGTCCACGTCTGGTTTCCCCCATCACCCATAGGGAGACCTCCCCAGGGTCATAATAATTTGCATACAAAGAGAGAAGCGCTCTACCAGGAACGAACAACAGCTCAGTGGCTTGTTCTATAGCTTCCGCTCTGAACCTTGATGCACCATCCTCCTCCAGCTTATTTACGGGCACCTCTCAAGTTACCACTCGCCCGCCTGCCGCCACCACCAACACTAGCACCACAGCCACTTCACTTGATCTGTCAGAGGAGTTATTTACACATCATTTGGAAGAAATGAGTGATGCGCAACCATCATTGACAGAGGATGTAGATAACAGTGATATGTCTCAGTCAGGCAGCATTACATGGACGTACGGTGTGATGATGATGATGTTGTACCCGCTGCTGCTTCCTTTGTTGATTTGTCAGATACAAGTGAAGCGGTTGATGATGACGATGCGTCCGTGGATGTCCCGTGGGTGCCTGCTAGAAGAGAAGAAGAACAGGGGGAAGTCCAACACCCACCTAGGTACAACTGCTTTGCGAAGGCACATGATCGCACATCACAAATGCCTATGGGATCAACACATGAGTACAAGCAGCACACAAACTCAAAGCCACCATCCTCCTCCTGTTCCAGCATCTTCAGCCATGTCAACCACTGCTGTCCTCCTTGCCCCCTCTCAACCATCCGCCACTCCGTCTCTCTTCCGGAGCATTTCCTGCTCATCTGCCCACAGTCAGGTGTCTGTCAAGGACATGTTTGAGCGTAAGAAGCCAATGTTACAAAGTCACCCCCTTGCCCAGCGTCTGACAGCTGGCTTGACTGAACTCTTAGCCCGCCAGCTTTTACAAAAGGCAATCCCCAACCTGTACTCGATTGTGCAAAAGGAAGTAATGGCATGTCTGGCACATAGTGTTGGGGCAAGGGTCCATCTGACCATTGAGAGCTGGTCTGCAAAGCATGGTCAGGGCAGGTATATCACCTACACTGCGCATTGGGTAAACCTGCTGACGGCTGACAACCATGGAATGCGTGGCTCTGCAGAGTTGGTGACACCGCCACAACTTGCAGGCAGGCCTGCTGCCACCTCCTCTACTCCTCCTACTCCATCCTCTTCCATAACCTCCTCGGCTGAGTCCTCTTCTGCTGCTGCGTCTTGCTCCACATCAACGGCACCCCCCCAGCTCCCCAGGTACTATTCCACATCCCGGATACGGCAGTGTCAGGCCGTCTTGGGGTTGACTTGCCTAAATGCAGAGAGTCACACCGGACCAGCACTCCTGTCCGCCCTGAACGCACAGGTGGATCAGTGGCTGACTCCGCACCAACTGGAGATCTGCAAAGTGGTTTCTGACAACAGAAGTAATTTGGTGGCGGCATTGAAATTGGGCAAGTTGACACATGTGCCGTGCATGGCACATGTGTGTAATCTGATCGTACAACGCTTTGTGCATAAGTACCCAGGCTTACAGGACGTCCTGAAGCAGGCCAGGAAGGTGTGTGGCCATTTCAGGTGTTCCTACACGGCCATGGCGCACTTTTCTGATATCCAGCGGCGAAACAACATGCCAGTGAGGCGCTTGATTTGCGACAGCCCGACTTGTTGGAATTCAACACTCCTAATGTTCGACCGCCTGCTCCAACAAGAAAAAGCCGTTAACGAGTATTTGTATGACCGGGGTGCTAGGACAGCCTTTGCGGAGCTGGAAATTTTTTTGCCACGTTACTGGACGCTCATGCGCAATGCCTGTAGGCTCATGCGTCCTTTTGAGAAGGTGACAAACCTAGTCAGTCGCACCGAAGGCTCCATCAGTGACATCATACCATTTGTTTTCTTCCTGGAGCGTGCCCTGCGAAGAGTGCTGGATCAGGCCATAGATGAGTGTGAAGAGGAAGAGGAAGAGTTGTGGACACCATCACCACCAGAAACAGCCTTATCAGCATCGCTTGCTGGACCTGCAGCAACGCTGGAAGAGGATTGTGAGGAAGAGGAGTCAGAGGAGGAATGTGGCTTTGAGGAGGAGGAGGAAGACCAACCACAACAGGCATCCCAGGGTGCTCGTTGTCACCTATCTGGTACCCGTGGTGTTGTACGTGGCTGGGGGGAAGAACATACCTTCAGTGAGATCACCGAGGACGAGGAACGGGACATGAGTAGCTCAGCATCCAACCTTGTGCAAATGGGGTCTTTCATGCTGTCGTGCCTGTTGAGGGACCCTCGTATAAAAAAGCTGAAGGAGAACGACCTGTACTGGGTGTCCATGCTACTAGACCCCCGGTATAAGCATAAAGTGCCTGAAATGTTACTGAATTACCGCAAGTCGGAAAGGATGTAGCAGTTCCAAAATAAATTAAAAAGTATGCTTTAAACAGCGTATAAGGGTGATGTCACAGCACAACGGGAATCTAACAGGGGAAGAGGTGAAAGTAATCCTCCAACTCCCATGACCACGCCGGCAAGGACAGGACGCTTTACAGACGTGTTGTTGATGGAGGACATGCGGAGCTTTTTAAGTCCTACGCATCGCCACAGCCCTTCGGGGTCCACCCTCAGAGAACGACTCGACCGACAGGTAGCAGACTACCTCGCCTTAACTGCAGTTCTTGACACTCTGAGGAGCGATGAACCCCTTGACTACTGGGTGTACAGGCTTGACCTGTGGCCTGAGCTATCCCAATTTGCGATAGAACTTCTGGCCTGCCCCGCTTCAAGTGTCCTGTCACAAAGGACCTTCAGTGCCGCAGGAGGTATTGTCACAGAGAAGAGAAGTCACCTAGGTCAAAAAAGTCTAGATTACCTCACCTTTATTAAGATGAATGAGGGATGGATCCCGAAGGGACTGACATTGGGCGATACATTCGAGTAAAAAATGCCTGATGAGATGAGCTGCCTTGGGCTAAAAATGGTCCACACGCTGCTGTATTTTATCTTCGAATGCCGGATGACTTGCGTGACTTATCCGCCACCAACTAGGGTTCAAGCCGCAATGTTTTAGGGCACTTTCTGCCTGGGAAACAAACATCAATTTTTCTGGCCGCTGCTATAGCAGCGGCTGCAACAATACCTAATTTTTCAGGTATGTGTACATGCCAAATTTTTCTGGCCTCTGGTGCTGCACTGTGGCTTCAAAAACCACACCACTCATATCTGGTGGCACAGTAGATTGCACGCGCAGTGCCCCAAATTTGAAGTAGGAGGACCGACCAAGCATCTTTTTCCATCTCCCGGTTCCTAAAATCCATGCCATATACACGTCCCCTAATAGGGGACGTAACAGGAATTAAACTGACCAGAATAGTACTACTTAACACACCCCTCATATCTGGTGGCACAGTAGATTGCACGCGCAGTGCCCCAAATTTGAAGTAGGAGGACCGACCAAGCATTTTTTTCCATCTCCCGGTTCCTAAAATCCATGCCTTATACACGTCCCCTGGCGCCGCAACTGCCTCTGGGAACCTTACCATGGGTCCCAGACCGCACGTCTTGTAATTCTCTGTCTGGGAAATTATCTATCTATCAAATCTATCTATTTATCTATCAAAACTATCTATCTATCTATCTATCGTATCCATCAAATGTATATTGCATCTATTGATCTATCTATCTAATCTATATCAAATCTATCTATCTCTTGGCCGGACTGTTTTGTGACAGCCACTTGTGTTTCGGCCAAATCTCGGTCGGACAAATGTCCGTCGGCTAAAAGTCCGGCCACGATTGCACGCGCAGTGCCCCAAATTTGAAGTAGGAGGACCGACCAAGCATCTTTTTCCATCTCCCGGTTCCTAAAATCCATGCCATAAACACGTCCCCTGATAGGGGGTGTAACAGGTATTAAACTGATCAGAATAGTACTACTTAACACACCATTCATATCTGGTGGCACAGTAGATTGCACGCGCAGTGCCCCAAATTTGAAGTAGGAGGACCGACCAAGCATCTTTTTCCATCTCCCGGTTCCTAAAGTCCATGCCATATACACGTCCCCTGGCGCCGCAACTGCCTCTGGGAACCTTACCATGGGTCCCAGACCGCACGTCTTCTATCTATCTTGTGGCCGGACTGTTTTGTGACAGCCACTTGTGTTTCGGCCAAATGTCCGTCGGACAAATGTCCGTCGGCTAAAAGTCCGGCCACAATTGCACGTCTTGTAATTCTCTGTCTGGGAAATTATATATCTATCAAATCTATCTATTTATCTATCAAATCTATCTATCTATCTATCGTATCTATCAAATGTATATTGCATCTATTGATCTATCTATCTAATCTATGTATCTATGTATCTATCAAATCTATATATCTCGTGGTTGTGCAAATGGACTGTTTGCGGTTGTTTGTGGTGCGTTAAACAGGAAGTTTGGTCTGTCACTGTGAAGCGGGCGTAACCCTTACACTACCTGATCGATACAACACCATACCTGATGTTTTAAAGCACGTTATTCCAAACAATTTAGGAATGTTAGGTGATTTATGCCCTTTATGGATTAAAACCAGACTCTGCATCAACTATGTAATTTTCCGTGGGAGTTTTGCCATGGATCCCCCTCCGGCATGCCACAGTCCAGGTGTTAGTCCCCTTGAAACAACTTTTCCATTACTATTGTGGCCAGAAAGAGTCCCTGTGGGTTTTAAAATTTGCCTGCCTATTGAAGTCAATGGCGGTTCGCCCGGTTCGCCCGTTCGCGAACAGTTGCGGACGGTCGCGTTCGCTGTTTGCGAACGGAAAATTTTCAGTTCGTGACATCACTATAGAGGAGTAGTGATGACGTAATGCTGATTATTTTTGCTTTGAATAACTCTATATTAAGCATATAAAAAGCTATGTTAAACCTGGGGACAGCTTATAAAACTAATGGGGCTATTGTTGTGGGTTAACCGCACAACGGGTCCGTACAGGGTTGTTGCAAGGCATTTAGCCTAAATATGATTGAGTATACAGATTGCCTGGTTATGAAAAAGCTGCACACACATGAAGATATGTAGCAAGTCTGAATAAACTGGTGGCACCACACTGATATATCAGATATAATAATGGCTAACTAATGGAATATGGGAGGGCACTATATGTGCACAGCACTTCACACCAAACAAACATCAGAGCTAGACACAATAATGACTGGCCTCATATTCCCAGAGACATAACCACATAGCAAGTAAAACATCTGACCTACAGGAAATGTAAAGCCAAAGTCCAAACAAGATGAAGTCTTGCACTGTCTTTTAAGGCAGTAGGTCTCACCATGTAGGGAAGTTTCTCAGTCAGAGGGCTGAAATGTAAAATCCCCCATGAGTTATATTTACTCTCAGGAGCAGTCTCATGACAAGACGCAGGTTGGATGCCTGACACTAGCAGAGAATTTAATGCTGGGCTGCTAGAAGTGACCACCGGTGTCCTCCAGGCCATGAGTATAGGTGGAATGAGGGTTCCCACTCCTTGTTCAGGACTATCACTGTTAACTTTCAATGCTGGCGGCTTTATGAAGGATGACAGATTTGTTATGCTTGCATTCAAGCTTAGGGTGCTGATCTAGAGTCCGTTATGTGACTGCGACAGGGCTCCTTACAATTGTTCAGTGCAGGCAAGCCTAATGAAGCCACTCCGTTTAGCCTTCCAAGATGGCGCCCTATATTCCTCTTATAGACCAGCAGAATTACTGATGGCGCAATTTAAGTGCTGCACCGCTGTTATGTGCCTTTCAGTTTGGTCCGTTATGTTACTGCGACAGGGCTCCTTGCGAGTGTTCAGTACAGACGAACCTAATGAAGCCGCTCCGATTAGCCTTCCAAGATGGTGCCCGCTACCTTCTCCTCAATTCGGCTGGGTATTTTGCAATCAGTGCGAACTTCTAGCTGTGTCTCTCTAAAGCATCGGCCCTAGGGACCCTCAGAATCTTAGACTAATCTTGCCACCAAATGTGCCCTTTTTTTTAAGGTTTTGCGTTAGGTTGTGGCTGATTTAGTCCCAATACTTGCAGAGCTACAGAGGCACACATCCTCACAGTAGCTGTCTGGCTCCGCCCCCCTGTGTTTGGGATTTTTATTCTGCAGTCTTGATTTTTCCTTAGAATTTCCCATATAATAATCTTAAGGTGGTGGTAGCATAGAGATAGTTTAGTGTTAGTGGCATTAAAGGGAAGTTTGGACATTTTTCTAAGGTCTAGTACAGACTAGAGAGTGTTTGATAATCCTTGCACCCACTGAACTAAGTTACATGCTTGCCTGGAGTGGCTAAACTGTGACAAACTGGTTAAGATGGAAGGGGTCTGTTAACTCTTTCTGTTCCAAGTGACTGGTACAGGGTTGGTAACCCTGTACATCACAACGTTTAGGAGATTCAGCGGGACCAGGAAACTCAGCAGGTACAAGTGGTGAGGATGATACGGGATACCAGGTAGGTGCAGCAGAATTCAGGTAAGCTGCCACTGGTACAGCAAGTACAGGAGACTCAGCAGGCACAGGAGAGCCACATGGAGGAATGCTGAAAAAGGAGCCATAAGTACCTGACACACACCTCTCGCACACACTGACACCTCTCTCACACACACTTCTCTCAAACAGATACAATCATCTCTCTTTACAAACACTTCTTTTTCTCACACACACACTCCTCTCTCACACACACACACACAGGGCCGGCCTTAGGGGTGTACAAGCTGTGTGGCTGCAGAGGGAGACATGGCAACAAGGATGCCAGGCAGCCAACAGGTCTCGTGCTGGTAGCAAGGCAGCTGCAGCAAGGCAGCTGCACTGTGGTCACATTTGATTTAAATGTGAAACTGGCAGCCAGATCTCTTAGCTCGCTCAGGGAGGATTGGGGGTGTGTGCTTGTCGCAGTAGGAAGGGAGGGCAGTCCCATCAGCCAATAGGTGGTCCGTGGAGAGTCAGTGAAAGAGGGTGTTCTGACGAGAACTCCAATTCTTTGAAAACTCCAATCTGACATCACTTACGGTGACTTCTATGTTTACTATCTGTTTTTGCCTCTGTCTTGGGGGCGCACCACAGATACTTTGGCATACACCCCAAGTAAACCTTGGGGAATGAGGTTTACAAGGGGGGTTTGCCCCTCTTGAACCCCCCAAGTGAAGGCAAAATAGATAGTGAAGATAGGCAATTACAGTGCCCACCTGATTGGTTGTGAATCCTGTCACTCACTGAGACACGGACCAATCAGATCTATGGCATCACTGGAAGTGATGTCAGATTGGAGTTTTTCATGTATTGGAGTTCTCGATAGAACAACGGCATCGCTGCAAGACTGTTTCCTGCTCAACTTCAGTGCTACGGTAAGAATTTATTGGTATTTTCTGCCTACTCAGTCTTTGTTAATCTTAAGATTAATAACAAAGAGCAGACATGCAGCTGGGGGCAGAACTGGGCTTCCTCTAGTAACAACACATGCATAGATTGTCTGCACTTACAAACTTTATCAAGTGCAGCAAATTATCTATACACTAGAGCTGCCTGTACGCACCCCCGAGCACAGGCTGCTACACTACCAAGCTATTCACTTACCTGGTTAGGCTGACATTGTACCTGCCCCTGATGCTCACATTGTAGTAACCAGACCTATTGCCCAGCAGGCTCACTCTTCTGTTTGCTCGGAACTGCTGGTCTGTTCCTTTCACTGACTTTTCTTCCCAGCCCACACAGCCACAGCTAACACAGAGCAGGCAGCAACACTAAACAATATACTGATGCTCATACATCAATGGCGCAAGGGTAAAGCCACTGTCAGCACTGACAATCTGGCTCATGGTAAAACTGCACCTTATCAAGACTAAATTCTCTGTTATTGTATTACATATATTGATCAGGTAGTAAATAATACAAAATAATCATAACACATAAAATGGTAAAAAAACGACTATAAAAAAATGTTTTTTTTAAATCTGTAATACCAAGGTTTATATTGTTAACAGTCATGGAATGCTTACAAATATATATACAAGTACATGTATTTATATAATGTGTTACCCTTAATATCTACTTCGGAAAGAGAGATAACACCTAGGTATATTTATCAAAAGGTGCTGATATTTCATAGAGAGAAAGTATTAATTGCCACAATGAGGAATTATAGCTTTAATAACATAAGTCAAATTAAATATATCGTATATACTCGCTTCTAAGTTGCACCTATAGATAGATCGCACCAGCTAGATAGGTAGTAATAGGTAGATAGGTCGCACCTCGTAAATAATTCGCAACAGGTAGAAAGTTACACACTGTCCTCTTTTTCTTGTTTTTGCTGGCTGGCTGCTCGTGCACCATACCATTGCTGAAGAGTTCTGGAGGTCCAGGGGGGACTCACACAAGTTGCCCGACAAGGAGCTCCATGAACCCCGGGAGAGAGGGCCGCCCACACACTCTCCTGGAACTCCTCCCTGGGAAGCATGAACTCAAGGGAACACCCTAGAACACACAAATCCATGTCCGCTTGTCTATTCCAGAGGGTCCCTTGGAAACGCGCACCATGGCTGGCATGAGAAACACCCTGAGGAGCAAACCCATTTTGCGCACAGGACGGTGGAGCTCCTGCTCGGCCCCAAGGGTGCGAGCACAATACCATCGCTTGAGAGGTCTGGAGGTCCAAGGGGGACTCGTACAAGTTACCTGACAATAAGCTCCCTTAACCCTCAGGAACATTGACCGAACGCACTGGGAGGGAGAGGGGGCCACCCGCATACTCTCCTGGAACTCCTCCCTGACAAGCATGGAGCTCCAGGGAACACCCTATAGAGCACCGAAATCTGCATCCATTTGTCTACTCCGGAGGGTCCCTTGGAAACGCGTACAAAGGACCACAGAGCTCCTGCTTGGCCTCAAGGGCACGAGCACAATACCATCGCTTAAGAGGTCTGGAGGTCCAGGGGGGACTCGCACAAGTTACCTGACAATAAGCTTCATGAGCTCGGGAACATTGACCGGACGCACAGGGAGGAAGAGGGGGCCACCCGCACACTCTCCTGGAACTCCTCCTGGGCCAGCATGGAACTCCAGGGAACAACCTATAGAGCACCGAAATCCGTGTCCACTTGTCTACTCCGGAGGGACCCTTGGAAATGCGCACAAAGATTGGCATGAGAAACATCCGGTGGAGCGGACCCATATTGTGTGTGGGACTGCGGAGCTCCTGCTCGGCCTCAAGGGTGCAAGAACAATACCATCACTTGAGAGGTCTGGAGGTCCAGGGGGGACTCGCACAAGTTACCCGACAATAAGCTCCATGATCCCCGGAAACATAGACCAGATGCACCGGGAGGGAGAGGGGGTCACCCACACACTCTCCTGGAACTCCTCCCTGGCCAGCATGGAGCTCCAGGGAACACCCTATGGAGCACCAAAATCCACGTCCGCTTGTCTACTCCGGAGGTTCCCTTGGAAACGCTCAAAAAGGCTGACATGGGAAACATCCTGCGGAGTGAACCTATATTTTGCGCGTAAGTGCAGAGCTTCTGCTCGACCTCAAGGGCGCAAGCACAATACCATCGCTTGAGAGGTCTGGAGGTCCAGAGGGGACTCGCACAAGTTACCCGAAAATAAGATCCATGATCCCCAGGAACATTGACCGGATGCACCAGGAGGGAGCGGGGGCTGCCCACACACTCTCCTGGAACTCCTCCCTGGCCAGCATGGAGCTCCAGGGAATGCCCTAGAGAGCACTGAAATCCGCGTCCGCTTGTCTACTCCGGAGGGTCCCTTGGAAATGCGCACAAAGGCTGGCATTAGAAACATCCTGTGGAGCTAACCCATATTGCACCCGGGACCGCGTAGCTCCTGCTCGGCCTCAAGGGCACGAGCACGATACCATTGCTTAAGAGGTCTGGAGGTCCAGGGGGAACTCGCACAAGTTACCCGACAATAAGCTCCATGATCCCCAGGAACATTGACCGGATGCACCGGGAGGAAGAGGGGGCCACCCGTACACTCTCCTGGAACTCCTCACTGGCAAGCATGGAGCTCCAGGGAAAGCCCTATAGAGCACCGAAATCCGCGTCCGCTTGTCTACTCCGGAGGGTACCTTGGGAATGCGCACAAAGGCTGGCATTAGAAACATCCTGTGGAGCGAACCGATATTGCACCCAGGACCGCACAAGTTACCCGAAAATATGCTCCATGATCCCCGGGAATATTGACCGGATGCACCGGGAGGGAGAGGGGGCCGCCCGCACACTCTCCTGGAACTCCTCCTTGGCCAGCATGGAGCTCCATCGAATGCCCTATAGAGCTCCGAAATCTGCGTCCGCTTGCTACTCCAGAGGGTCCCTTTGGAAATGCTCACAAAGGCTGGCATTAGAAGCATCCTGCGGAGCGAACCCATATTGAGCGAGGGACCATGGAGCTCCTGCTTGGCCACAAGGGCGCGAGCACAATACCATCGCTTGAGAGGTCTGGAGATCCAGGGGGGACTCGCACAAGCTACCCGACAATAAGCTCCATGATCCCCAGGAACATTGACCGGATGCACCAGGAGGGAGAGGGGGCCACCCGCACACTCTCCTGGAACTCCTCCCTGGCCAGCATGGTGCTACAGGGAACACCCTATAGAGCACCAAAATCCACGTCCGCTTGTCTACTCCGGAGGGTCACTTGGAAATGCGCACAAAGGCTGGCATGAGAAAAATCCCGAAGAGCGAACCCATATTGCGTGCAGGACCACAGAGCTCCTGCTCGGCCTCAAGGGCACGAGCACAATACCATCACTTGGGAGGTCTGGAGGTCCAGAGGGGACTCGCACAAGCTACCCGACAATAAGCTCCATGATCCCCAGGAACATTGGCCGGATGCACCGGGAGGGAGAGGGGGCTGTCTGCACAGTCTCCTGGAACTCCTACCTGGCCAGCATGGAGCTCCAGGGAATGCCCTAGAGAGCACTTAAATCCGCATCCACTTGTCTACTCCGGTGGGTCCCTTGGAAATGCGCACAAAGACTGGCATTAGAAATATCCTGCGGAGCGAACACATATTGCGCATGGGACCGTGGAGCTCCTGCTCAGCCTCAAGGGCGCGAGCACAATACCATCACTTGAGAGGTCTGGATGTCCAGGGGGGACTCGCACAAGTTACCCGACAATAAGCTCCATGATCCCTGGGAACATTGACCGGATGCACCGGGAGGGAGAGGGGGCCACCCGCACACTCTCCTTGAACTCCTCCCTTGCCAGCATGGAGCTCCAGAGAACGCCCTATAGAGCACCTAAATCCCCGTCCAATTGTCTACTCCGGAGGGTCCCTTGGAAATGCACACAAAGGCTAGCATTTGAAACATCATGCGGAGCGAACCCATATTGCACGCAGGACTGCGGAGCTCCTGCTCGGCCTCAAGGGCGCGAGCACAATACCATCGCTTGAGAGGTCTGGAGGTCCGGGGGGACTCGGACAAGTTACCCGACAATAAGCTCCATGATCCCCGTGAACATTGACCGGATGCACCGGGAGGGAGAAGGGGCCACCCGCACACTCTCCTGGAACTTCTCCCTGGCCAGCATGGAGCTCCAGGGAACACCATATAGAGCACCGAAATCCACGTCCGCTTGTCTACTCCGGAGGATCCCTTGGAGATGTGCACAAAGACTGGCATTAGAAACATCCTGCGGAGCGAACCCATATTGTGTGCGGTACCACAGAGCTCCTGCTCGGCCTCAAGGGGGCAAGCACAATGCCATCACTTGAGAGGTCTGGAGGTCCAGAGGGGACTCGCACAAGCTACCCGACAATAAGCTCCATGATCCCCAGGAACATTGACCGGATGCACCAGGAGGGAGAGGGGGCCGTCTGCACACTCTCCTGGAACTCCTACCTGGCCAGCATGGAGCTCCAGGGAATGCCCTAGAGAGCACTGAAATCCGCATCCGCTTTTCTACTCCGGTGGGTCCCTTGGAAATGCGCACAAAGGCTGGCATTAGAAATATCCTGCGGAGCGAACACATATTGCGCACGGGACCGCGGAGCTATTGCTCAGCCTCAAGGGCGCGAGCACAATACCATCGCTTGAGAGGTCTGGAGGTCCAGGGGGATTCGCACAAGTTACCCGACAATAAGCTCCTTGATCCCCGGGAACATTGACCGGATGCAGCGGGAGGGAGAGGGGGCCGCCCACACACTCTCCTGGAACTCCTTCCTGGCCAGCATGGAGCTCCAGGGAACACCCTATAGAGCACCGAAATCCGCTTCCGCTTGTCTACCCTGGAGGGTCCCTTGGAAATGTGCACAAAGGCTGGCATTAGAAACATCCTGCGGAAAGAATCCATATTGCACGCGGGACCACGGAGCTCTTGCTCGTCCTCAAGGGCACGAGCACAATACCATCGCTTTAGAGGTCTGGAGGTCCGGAAGGGACTCGCACAAGTTACCCGACAATAAGCTCCATGATCCCCGGGAACATTGACCGGATGTACCGGGAGGGAGAGGGGGCCACCCGCACACTCTCCTGGAACTCCTCCCTTGCCAGCATGGAGCTCCAGGGAACACCCTATAGAGCACCAAAATCCGCGTCCGCTTGTCTACTCCAGAGGGTCCCTTGGAAATGTGCACCAAGACTGGCATTACAAACATCCTGCAGAGCAAATCCATGTTGCGCACGGGACCATGGAGCTTCTACTTGGCCTCAAGGGCGCGAGCACAATACCGTCACTTGAGAGGTCTGGATGTCCAGGGGGGACTTGTAAAAGTTACCGGACAATAAGCTCCATGAGCTCCGGGACCATTGACCGGATGCACCGGGAGGGAGAGGGGGCCGCCCACACACTCTCCTGGAACTCCTCCCTTGCCAGCATGGAGCTCCAGAGCACGCCCTATAGAGCACCGAAATCCGCGTCCACTTGTCTACTCCGGAGGGTCCCTTGGAAATGCACACAAAGGCTAGCATTAGAAACATCATGTGGAGCGAACCCATATTGCGTGCAGGACCATAGAGCTCCTGCTCGGCCTCAAGGGCACGAGCACAATACCATTGTTTGAGAGGTCTGGAGATCCAGGGGGGACTCGCACAAGTTACCCGACAATAAGCTCCATGATCCCCGGGAACATTGACCGGATGTACCGGGAGGGAGAGGGGGCCACCCGCACACTCTCCTGGAACTCCTCCCTTGCCAGCATGGAGCTCCAGGGAACACCCTATAGAGCACCAAAATCCGCGTCCGCTTGTCTACTCCAGAGGGTCCCTTGGAAATGTGCACCAAGACTGGCATTACAAACATCCTGCAGAGCAAATCCATATTGCGCACGGGACCATGGAGCTTCTACTTGGCCTCAAGGGCGCGAGCACAATACCGTCACTTGAGAGGTCTGGATGTCCAGGGGGGACTTGTAAAAGTTACCGGACAATAAGCTCCATGAGCTCCGGGACCATTGACCGGATGCACCGGGAGGGAGAGGGGGCCGCCCACACACTCTCCTGGAACTCCTCCCTTGCCAGCATGGAGCTCCAGAGAACGCCCTATAGAGCACCGAAATCCGCATCCACTTGTCTACTCCGGAGGGTCCCTTGGAAATGCACACAAAGGCTAGCATTAGAAACATCATGTGGAGCGAACCCATATTGCGTGCAGGACCACAGAGCTCCTGCTCGGCCTCAAGGCACGAGCACAATACCATTGTTTGAGAGGTCTGGAGATCCAGGGGGGACTCGCACAAGTTACCCGACAATAAGCTCCATGATCCCCAGGAACATTGGCCGGATGCACCGGGAGGGAGAGGGGGCCATCTGCACACTCTCCTGGAACTCCTACCTTGCCAGCATGGAGCTCCAGGGAATGCCCTAGAGAGCACTGAAATCCGCATCCGCTTGTCTACTCCGGTGGGTCCCTTGGAAATGCGCACAAAGGCTGGCATTAGAAACATCCTGCGGAAAGAATCCATATTGCACGCGGGACCACGGAGCTCTTGCTCGTCCTCAAGGGCGCGAGCACAATACCATCGCTTGAGAGGTCTGGAGGTCCAGAAGGGACTCGCACAAGTTACCCGACAATAAGCTCCATCATCCCCGGGAACATTGACCAGATGCACCGGGAGGGAGAGGGGGCCACCCGCACACTCTCCTGGAACTCCTCCCTTGCCAGCATGGAGCTCCAGGGAACACCCTATAGAGCACCAAAATCCGCGTCCGCTTGTCTACTCCAGAGGGTCCTTTGGAAATGTGCACAAAGACTGGCATTACAAACATCCTGCAGAGCAAATCCATGTTGCACACGGGACCATGGAGCTTCTACTTGGCCTCAAGGGCGCGAGCACAATACCATCACTTGAGAGTTCTGGATGTCCAGGGGGGACTTGTAAAAGTTACTGGACAATAAGCTCCATGAGCCCCGGGACCATTGACCGGATGCACCGGGAGGGAGAGGGGGCCGCCCACACACTCTCCTGGAACTCCTCCCTTGCCAGCATGGAGCTCCAGAGAACGCCCTATAGAGCACCGAAATCTGCGTCCACTTGTCTACTCCGGAGGGTCCCTTGGAAATGCACACAAAGGCTAGCATTAGAAACATCATGTGGAGCGAACCCATATTGCGTGCAGGACCAAAGAGCTCCTGCTCGGCCTCAAGGGCACAAGCACAATACCATTGTTTGAGAGGTCTGGAGGTCAAGGGGGGACTCGCACAAGTTACCCGACAACAAGCTCCATGATCCCTGGGAACATTGACCGGATGCACCGGGAGGGAGAGGGGGCCACCCGCACACTCTCCTGGAACTCCTCCCTTACCAGCATGGAGCTCCAGAGAACGCCCTATAGAGCACCGAAATCCGCGTCCACTTGTCTACTCCGGAGGGTCCCTTGGAAATGCACACAAAGGCTAGCATTAGAAACATCATGTGGAGCGAACCCATATTGCACGCAGGACTGCGGAGCTCCTGCTCGGCCTCAAGGGCGCGAGCACAATACCATCGCTTGAGAGGTCTGGAGGTCAAGGGGGGACTCGGACAAGTTACCCGACATTAAGCTCCATGATCCCCGTGAACATTGACCGGATGCACCGGGAGGGGGAGGGGGCCACCCGCACACTCTCCTGGAACTCCTCACTGGCCAGCATGGAGCTCCAGGGAACACCATATAGAGCACCGAAATCCACGTCCGCTTGTCTACTCCGGAGGATCCCTTGGAAATGTGCACAAAGACTGGCATTAGAAACATCCTGCAGAGTGAACCCATATTGCGTGCGGGACCACAGAGCTCCTGCTCGGCCTCAAGGGCGCGAGCACAATACCATAACTTGAGAGGTCTGGAAGTCCAGAGGGGACTCGCACAAGCTACCCGACAATAAGCTCCATGATCCCCGGGAACATTGACCGGATGCACCGGGAGGGAGAGGGGGCCACCCGCACACTCTCCTGGAACTCCTCCCTTGCCAGCATGGAGCTCCAGGGAACACCCTATAGAGCACCAAAATCCGCATCCGCTTGTCTACTCCAGAGGGTCCCTTGGAAATGTGCACAAAGACTGGCATTACAAACATCCTGCAGAGCAAATCCATGTTGTGCACGGGACCATGGAGCTCCTGCTCGGCCTCAAGGGCACGAGCACAATACCATCACTTGGGAGGTCTGGAGGTCCAGAGGGGACTCGCACAAGCTACCCGACAATAAGCTCCATGATCCCCAGGAACATTGGCCGGATGCACCGGGAGGGAGAGGGGGCTGTCTGCACAGTCTCCTGGAACTCCTACCTGGCCAGCATGGAGCTCCAGGGAATGCCCTAGAGAGCACTTAAATCCGCATCCACTTGTCTACTCCGGTGGGTCCCTTGGAAATGCGCACAAAGACTGGCATTAGAAATATCCTGCGGAGCGAACACATATTGCGCATGGGACCGTGGAGCTCCTGCTCAGCCTCAAGGGCGCGAGCACAATACCATCGCTTGAGAGGTCTGGATGTCCAGGGGGGACTCGCACAAGTTACCCGACAATAAGCTCCATGATCCCTGGGAACATTGACCGGATGCACCGGGAGGGAGAGGGGGCCACCCGCACACTCTCCTTGAACTCCTCCCTTGCCAACATGGAGCTCCAGAGAACGCCCTATAGAGCACCTAAATCCGCGTCCAATTGTCTACTCCGGAGGGTCCCTTGGAAATGCACACAAAGGCTAGCATTTGAAACATCATGCGGAGCGAACCCATATTGCACGCAGGACTGCGGAGCTCCTGCTCGGCCTCAAGGGCGCGAGCACAATACCATCGCTTGAGAGGTCTGGAGGTCCGGGGGGACTCGGACAAGTTACCCGACAATAAGCTCCATGATCCCCGTGAACATTGACCGGATGCACCGGGAGGGAGAAGGGGCCACCCGCACACTCTCCTGGAACTTCTCCCTGGCCAGCATGGAGCTCCAGGGAACACCATATAGAGCACCGAAATCAACGTCCGCTTGTCTACTCCGGAGGATCCCTTGGAGATGTGCACAAAAACTGGCATTAGAAACATCCTGCGGAGCGAACCCATATTGTGTGCGGTACCACAGAGCTCCTGCTCGGCCTCAAGGGGGCAAGCACAATGCCATCACTTGAGAGGTCTGGAGGTCCAGAGGGGACTCGCACAAGCTACACGACAATAAGCTCCATGATCCCCAGGAACATTGACCGGATGCACCAGGAGGGAGAGGGGGCCGTCTGCACACTCTCCTGGAACTCCTACCTGGCCAGCATGGAGCTCCAGGGAATGCCCTAGAGAGCACTGAAATCCGCATCCGCTTTTCTACTCCGGTGGGTCCCTTGGAAATGCGCACAAAGGCTGGCATTAGAAATATCCTGCGGAGCGAACACATATTGCGCACGGGACCGCGGAGCTATTGCTCAGCCTCAAGGGCGCGAGCACAATACCATCGCTTGAGAGGTCTGGAGGTCCAGGGGGATTCGCACAAGTTACCCGACAATAAGCTCCTTGATCCCCGGGAACATTGACCGGATGCAGCGGGAGGGAGAGGGGGCCGCCCACACACTCTCCTGGAACTCCTTCCTGGCCAGCATGGAGCTCCAGGGAACACCCTATAGAGCACCGAAATCCGCTTCCGCTTGTCTACCCTGGAGGGTCCCTTGGAAATGTGCACAAAGGCTGGCATTAGAAACATCCTGCGGAAAGAATCCATATTGCACGCGGGACCACGGAGCTCTTGCTCGTCCTCAAGGGCACGAGCACAATACCATCGCTTTAGAGGTCTGGAGGTCCGGAAGGGACTCGCACAAGTTACCCGACAATAAGCTCCATGATCCCCGGGAACATTGACCGGATGTACCGGGAGGGAGAGGGGGCCACCCGCACACTCTCCTGGAACTCCTCCCTTGCCAGCATGGAGCTCCAGGGAACACCCTATAGAGCACCAAAATCCGCGTCCGCTTGTCTACTCCAGAGGGTCCCTTGGAAATGTGCACCAAGACTGGCATTACAAACATCCTGCAGAGCAAATCCATGTTGCGCACGGGACCATGGAGCTTCTACTTGGCCTCAAGGGCGCGAGCACAATACCGTCACTTGAGAGGTCTGGATGTCCAGGGGGGACTTGTAAAAGTTACCGGACAATAAGCTCCATGAGCTCCGGGACCATTGACCGGATGCACCGGGAGGGAGAGGGGGCCGCCCACACACTCTCCTGGAACTCCTCCCTTGCCAGCATGGAGCTCCAGAGCACGCCCTATAGAGCACCGAAATCCGCGTCCACTTGTCTACTCCGGAGGGTCCCTTGGAAATGCACACAAAGGCTAGCATTAGAAACATCATGTGGAGCGAACCCATATTGCGTGCAGGACCATAGAGCTCCTGCTCGGCCTCAAGGGCACGAGCACAATACCATTGTTTGAGAGGTCTGGAGATCCAGGGGGGACTCGCACAAGTTACCCGACAATAAGCTCCATGATCCCCGGGAACATTGACCGGATGTACCGGGAGGGAGAGGGGGCCACCCGCACACTCTCCTGGAACTCCTCCCTTGCCAGCATGGAGCTCCAGGGAACACCCTATAGAGCACCAAAATCCGCGTCCGCTTGTCTACTCCAGAGGGTCCCTTGGAAATGTGCACCAAGACTGGCATTACAAACATCCTGCAGAGCAAATCCATATTGCGCACGGGACCATGGAGCTTCTACTTGGCCTCAAGGGCGCGAGCACAATACCGTCACTTGAGAGGTCTGGATGTCCAGGGGGGACTTGTAAAAGTTACCGGACAATAAGCTCCATGAGCTCCGGGACCATTGACCGGATGCACCGGGAGGGAGAGGGGGCCGCCCACACACTCTCCTGGAACTCCTCCCTTGCCAGCATGGAGCTCCAGAGAACGCCCTATAGAGCACCGAAATCCGCATCCACTTGTCTACTCCGGAGGGTCCCTTGGAAATGCACACAAAGGCTAGCATTAGAAACATCATGTGGAGCGAACCCATATTGCGTGCAGGACCACAGAGCTCCTGCTCGGCCTCAAGGGCACGAGCACAATACCATTGTTTGAGAGGTCTGGAGATCCAGGGGGGACTCGCACAAGTTACCCGACAATAAGCTCCATGATCCCCAGGAACATTGGCCGGATGCACCGGGAGGGAGAGGGGGCCACCTGCACACTCTCCTGGAACTCCTACCTTGCCAGCATGGAGCTCCAGGGAATGCCCTAGAGAGCACTGAAATCCGCATCCGCTTGTCTACTCCGGTGGGTCCCTTGGAAATGCGCACAAAGGCTGGCATTAGAAACATCCTGCGGAAAGAATCCATATTGCACGCGGGACCACGGAGCTCTTGCTCGTCCTCAAGGGCGCGAGCACAATACCATCGCTTGAGAGGTCTGGAGGTCCAGAAGGGACTCGCACAAGTTACCCGACAATAAGCTCCATCATCCCCGGGAACATTGACCAGATGCACCGGGAGGGAGAGGGGGCCACCCGCACACTCTCCTGGAACTCCTCCCTTGCCAGCATGGAGCTCCAGGGAACACCCTATAGAGCACCAAAATCCGCGTCCGCTTGTCTACTCCAGAGGGTCCTTTGGAAATCTGCACAAAGACTGGCATTACAAACATCCTGCAGAGCAAATCCATGTTGCACACGGGACCATGGAGCTTCTACTTGGCCTCAAGGGCGCGAGCACAATACCATCACTTGAGAGTTCTGGATGTCCAGGGGGGACTTGTAAAAGTTACTGGACAATAAGCTCCATGAGCCCCGGGACCATTGACCGGATGCACCGGGAGGGAGAGGGGGCCGCCCACACACTCTCCTGGAACTCCTCCCTTGCCAGCATGGAGCTCCAGAGAACGCCCTATAGAGCACCGAAATCTGCGTCCACTTGTCTACTCCGGAGGGTCCCTTGGAAATGCACACAAAGGCTAGCATTAGAAACATCATGTGGAGCGAACCCATATTGCGTGCAGGACCAAAGAGCTCCTGCTCGGCCTCAAGGGCACAAGCACAATACCATTGTTTGAGAGGTCTGGAGGTCAAGGGGGGACTCGCACAAGTTACCCGACAACAAGCTCCATGATCCCTGGGAACATTGACCGGATGCACCGGGAGGGAGAGGGGGCCACCCGCACACTCTCCTGGAACTCCTCCCTTACCAGCATGGAGCTCCAGAGAACGCCCTATAGAGCACCGAAATCCGCGTCCACTTGTCTACTCCGGAGGGTCCCTTGGAAATGCACACAAAGGCTAGCATTAGAAACATCATGTGGAGCGAACCCATATTGCACGCAGGACTGCGGAGCTCCTGCTCGGCCTCAAGGGCGCGAGCACAATACCATCGCTTGAGAGGTCTGGAGGTCAAGGGGGGACTCGGACAAGTTACCCGACATTAAGCTCCATGATCCCCGTGAACATTGACCGGATGCACCGGGAGGGGGAGGGGGCCACCCGCACACTCTCCTGGAACTCCTCACTGGCCAGCATGGAGCTCCAGGGAACACCATATAGAGCACCGAAATCCACGTCCGCTTGTCTACTCCGGAGGATCCCTTGGAAATGTGCACAAAGACTGGCATTAGAAACATCCTGCAGAGTGAACCCATATTGCGTGCGGGACCACAGAGCTCCTGCTCGGCCTCAAGGGCGCGAGCACAATACCATAACTTGAGAGGTCTGGAAGTCCAGAGGGGACTCGCACAAGCTACCCGACAATAAGCTCCATGATCCCCGGGAACATTGACCGGATGCACCGGGAGGGAGAGGGGGCCACCCGCACACTCTCCTGGAACTCCTCCCTTGCCAGCATGGAGCTCCAGGGAACACCCTATAGAGCACCAAAATCCGCATCCGCTTGTCTACTCCAGAGGGTCCCTTGGAAATGTGCACAAAGACTGGCATTACAAACATCCTGCAGAGCAAATCCATGTTGTGCACGGGACCATGGAGCTTCTACTTGGCCTCAAGGGCGCGAGCACAATACCATCACTTGAGAGGTCTGGATGTCCAGGGGGGACTTGTAAAAGTTACCGGACAATAAGCTCCATGAGCCCCGGGACCATTGACCGGATGCACCGGGAGGGAGAGGGGGCCGCCCACACACTCTCCTGGAACTCCTCCCTTGCCTGCATGGAGCTCCAGAGAATGCCCTATAGAGCACCAAAATCCGCGTCCACTTGTCTACTCCGGAGGGTCCCTTGGAAATGCACACAAAGGCTAGCATTAGAAACATCATGTGGAGGGAACCCATATTGCTAGCAGGACCACAGAGCTCCTGCTCATCCTCAAGGGCGCGAGCACAATACCATCGCTTGAGAGGTCTGGAGGTCCAGGAGGGACTCGCACAAGTTACCCGACAATAAGCTCCATGATCCCCGGGAACATTGACCAGATGCACCGGGAGGGAGAGGGGGCCACCCGCAAACTCTCCTGGAACTCCTCCCTTGCCAGCATGGAGCTCCAGGGAACACCCTATAGAGCACCAAAATCCGCATCTGCTTGTCTACTCCGGAGGGTCCCTTGGAAATGAGGTCTGGATGTCCAGGGGGGACTTGTACAAGTTACCCGACAATAAGCTCCATGAGCCCCGGGACCATTGACCGGATGCACCGGGAGGGAGAGGGGGCCACCCACACACTCTCCTGGAACTCCTCCCTTGCCAGCATGGAGCTCCAGGGAATGCCCTACAGAGCACTGAAACCTGCGTCCACTTGTCTACTTCAGAGGGTCCCTGGGAAACGCGCACAAAGGCTGACATGAGAAACATCATGTGGAGCGAACCCATATTGCGTGCAGGACCATAGAGCTCCTGCTCGGCCTCAAGGGCACGAGCACAATACCATTGTTTGAGAGGTCTGGAGATCCAGGGGGGACTCGCACAAGTTACCCGACAATAAGCTCCATGATCCCCGGGAACATTGACCGGATGTACCGGGAGGGAGAGGGGGCCACCCGCACACTCTCCTGGAACTCCTCCCTTGCCAGCATGGAGCTCCAGGGAACACCCTATAGAGCACCAAAATCCGCGTCCGCTTGTCTACTCCAGAGGGTCCCTTGGAAATGTGCACCAAGACTGGCATTACAAACATCCTGCAGAGCAAATCCATATTGCGCACGGGACCATGGAGCTTCTACTTGGCCTCAAGGGCGCGAGCACAATACCGTCACTTGAGAGGTCTGGATGTCCAGGGGGGACTTGTAAAAGTTACCGGACAATAAGCTCCATGAGCTCCGGGACCATTGACCGGATGCACCGGGAGGGAGAGGGGGCCGCCCACACACTCTCCTGGAACTCCTCCCTTGCCAGCATGGAGCTCCAGAGAACGCCCTATAGAGCACCGAAATCCGCATCCACTTGTCTACTCCGGAGGGTCCCTTGGAAATGCACACAAAGGCTAGCATTAGAAACATCATGTGGAGCGAACCCATATTGCGTGCAGGACCACAGAGCTCCTGCTCGGCCTCAAGGGCACGAGCACAATACCATTGTTTGAGAGGTCTGGAGATCCAGGGGGGACTCGCACAAGTTACCCGACAATAAGCTCCATGATCCCCAGGAACATTGGCCGGATGCACCGGGAGGGAGAGGGGGCCATCTGCACACTCTCCTGGAACTCCTACCTTGCCAGCATGGAGCTCCAGGGAATGCCCTAGAGAGCACTGAAATCCGCATCCGCTTGTCTACTCCGGTGGGTCCCTTGGAAATGCGCACAAAGGCTGGCATTAGAAACATCCTGCGGAAAGAATCCATATTGCACGCGGGACCACGGAGCTCTTGCTCGTCCTCAAGGGCGCGAGCACAATACCATCGCTTGAGAGGTCTGGAGGTCCAGAAGGGACTCGCACAAGTTACCCGACAATAAGCTCCATCATCCCCGGGAACATTGACCAGATGCACCGGGAGGGAGAGGGGGCCACCCGCACACTCTCCTGGAACTCCTCCCTTGCCAGCATGGAGCTCCAGGGAACACCCTATAGAGCACCAAAATCCGCGTCCGCTTGTCTACTCCAGAGGGTCCTTTGGAAATCTGCACAAAGACTGGCATTACAAACATCCTGCAGAGCAAATCCATGTTGCACACGGGACCATGGAGCTTCTACTTGGCCTCAAGGGCGCGAGCACAATACCATCACTTGAGAGTTCTGGATGTCCAGGGGGGACTTGTAAAAGTTACTGGACAATAAGCTCCATGAGCCCCGGGACCATTGACCGGATGCACCGGGAGGGAGAGGGGGCCGCCCACACACTCTCCTGGAACTCCTCCCTTGCCAGCATGGAGCTCCAGAGAACGCCCTATAGAGCACCGAAATCTGCGTCCACTTGTCTACTCCGGAGGGTCCCTTGGAAATGCACACAAAGGCTAGCATTAGAAACATCATGTGGAGCGAACCCATATTGCGTGCAGGACCAAAGAGCTCCTGCTCGGCCTCAAGGGCACAAGCACAATACCATTGTTTGAGAGGTCTGGAGGTCAAGGGGGGACTCGCACAAGTTACCCGACAACAAGCTCCATGATCCCTGGGAACATTGACCGGATGCACCGGGAGGGAGAGGGGGCCACCCGCACACTCTCCTGGAACTCCTCCCTTACCAGCATGGAGCTCCAGAGAACGCCCTATAGAGCACCGAAATCCGCGTCCACTTGTCTACTCCGGAGGGTCCCTTGGAAATGCACACAAAGGCTAGCATTAGAAACATCATGCGGAGCGAACCCATATTGCACGCAGGACTGCGGAGCTCCTGCTCGGCCTCAAGGGCGCGAGCACAATACCATCGCTTGAGAGGTCTGGAGGTCAAGGGGGGACTCGGACAAGTTACCCGACATTAAGCTCCATGATCCCCGTGAACATTGACCGGATGCACCGGGAGGGGGAGGGGGCCACCCGCACACTCTCCTGGAACTCCTCACTGGCCAGCATGGAGCTCCAGGGAACACCATATAGAGCACCGAAATCCACGTCCGCTTGTCTACTCCGGAGGATCCCTTGGAAATGTGCACAAAGACTGGCATTAGAAACATCCTGCAGAGTGAACCCATATTGCGTGCGGGACCACAGAGCTCCTGCTCGGCCTCAAGGGCGCGAGCACAATACCATAACTTGAGAGGTCTGGAAGTCCAGAGGGGACTCGCACAAGCTACCCGACAATAAGCTCCATGATCCCCGGGAACATTGACCGGATGCACCGGGAGGGAGAGGGGGCCACCCGCACACTCTCCTGGAACTCCTCCCTTGCCAGCATGGAGCTCCAGGGAACACCCTATAGAGCACCAAAATCCGCATCCGCTTGTCTACTCCAGAGGGTCCCTTGGAAATGTGCACAAAGACTGGCATTACAAACATCCTGCAGAGCAAATCCATTTTGTGCACGGGACCATGGAGCTTCTACTTGGCCTCAAGGGCGCGAGCACAATACCATCACTTGAGAGGTCTGGATGTCCAGGGGGGACTTGTAAAAGTTACCGGACAATAAGCTCCATGAGCCCCGGGACCATTGACCGGATGCACCGGGAGGGAGAGGGGGCCGCCCACACACTCTCCTGGAACTCCTCCCTTGCCTGCATGGAGCTCCAGAGAATGCCCTATAGAGCACCAAAATCCGCGTCCACTTGTCTACTCCGGAGGGTCCCTTGGAAATGCACACAAAGGCTAGCATTAGAAACATCATGTGGAGGGAACCCATATTGCTAGCAGGACCACAGAGCTCCTGCTCATCCTCAAGGGCGCGAGCACAATACCATCGCTTGAGAGGTCTGGAGGTCCAGGAGGGACTCGCACAAGTTACCCGACAATAAGCTCCATGATCCCCGGGAACATTGACCAGATGCACCGGGAGGGAGAGGGGGCCACCCGCAAACTCTCCTGGAACTCCTCCCTTGCCAGCATGGAGCTCCAGGGAACACCCTATAGAGCACCAAAATCCGCATCTGCTTGTCTACTCCGGAGGGTCCCTTGGAAATGAGGTCTGGATGTCCAGGGGGGACTTGTACAAGTTACCCGACAATAAGCTCCATGAGCCCCGGGACCATTGACCGGATGCACCGGGAGGGAGAGGGGGCCACCCACACACTCTCCTGGAACTCCTCCCTTGCCAGCATGGAGCTCCAGGGAATGCCCTACAGAGCACTGAAATCCGCGTCCACTTGTCTACTTCAGAGGGTCCCTGGGAAACGCGCACAAAGGCTGACATGAGAAACATCCTGCAGAGAAAATCCATGTTGCGCGCGGGACCATGGAGCTCCTACTCGGCCTCAAGGGCGCGAGCACAATACCATCACTTGAGAGGTCTGGAGGTCCAGGGGGGGACTTGTACAAGTTACCCGACAATAAGCTCCATGAGCCCCGGGACCATTGACCGGA
Organism: Bombina bombina; assembly: GCF_027579735.1. Lineage (NCBI taxonomy): Eukaryota > Metazoa > Chordata > Amphibia > Anura > Bombinatoridae > Bombina > Bombina bombina. The sequence continues at coordinate 106,971,948 of NC_069506.1, read as the reverse complement.
TTCCCCGGGAGGGAGAGGGGGCCGCCCACACACTCTCCTGGAACTCATCCCTGGCCAGCATGGAGCTCCAGGGAATGCCCTATAGAGCACCGAAATCTGTGTCCACTTGTCTACTCCAGAGGGTCCCTTGGAAAACGCGCACAAAGGCTGACATGAGAAACATCCTGCAAAGCAAATCCATGTTGCGCACAGAACCATGGAGCTCCTACTCGGCCTCAAGCGCCCTCTCTGACCCATCTCTCCACCTCAGGCAGCCGGCCCTCTCTCCATACCCATCCTGTCGGCACTCCTCTACATTTGCAGGCCGCCTCGGTCACACTGCCTCCATTGTCTCCCGGTGGCACGCAGTCGGGACAATCCTCAATCGCCGGGGGAGCACTTCTCCAAGGATGGGGGCATCATCACGAGGGTGCCTTCTGTGGGGAGGGCAGGCCAACGTAGGGGATCCCCTTCCAGGGGCCCACTCTCAGGCCTACCTCTCCCTCTCAGACGGCCGCCCCCTCTCCATCCCCATCCTGTCGGCACTCTACTACGCTCATGGGACACCTCCAGTATGCCGCCGCTGCATCCTGATGCAGGGGAGTGCTTCTCTAAGGGCAAGGATTCAGAATCATTGAGGAGCAGCCACCTTTGGGGAGGACTCTCCTGCACTTGTGGGCCACCTCGCTTACGCAGCCTCCGTTCCCTCCTGATGGCAGGCAGTCGGGACGGTTCTATTTTGCCTTGGAGCTCTTCTCCAAGGGCGGGAGTCATTGAAGAGTGGCCGCCTTTGGGGGGAAGCAGGCTGGCGCAGGGGATGCCCTTCTGGGGGCCCCCTCTCCGACAAGTCTCTCCACCTTAGGCGGCAGCCCCACCTGCATCCCTGTCCCGGTAGGCACTCCCTACTGCACTCGTGTGTCACCTCACTTACGCAGTCTCTGTTCCCTCCCGGTGGCAGGCGACCGGGACAGTTCTTTTTTGCCTTGGATCGCTTCTCCAAGGGTGGGGAGTCATGGAAAGAGCTGCCGCTTTTGGGGGAAGCAGGCCGACGAAGGGGATCCCCTTCTGGTGGGACCCCTCTCCGACCTGTCTCTCCACCTCAGGCAGCCGCACCACCTCCATCCCCGTCCCGGTAGACACTCTCCAGCACCCCTCTCCAACCCGTCTTTCCACCTCAGGCGGCCGCCCCTACTCAACCCTCGTCCTGGTAGGCACTCTCCTGCAGTCATGGGCCACCTTGCTTACGCAGCTTCCGTTCCCTCCCAGTGGCAGGTGGTCGGGATGTTTATTTTTTGCCTTGGAGCGCTTCTCCAAGGGTGAGGGAGTCATCGAAGAGCGGCCGCCTTTGGGGGAAAGCAGGACAGCACAGGGGATCCCCTTCCGGGGGCCTCCTCTCCGACCTGTCTCTCCACCTCAGGCGGCCGCCCCTACTTCATCCCCATCCCGATAGGAACTCTCCTGCACTCGCAGGCCACCTCGCTTGCGCAGCCTCCGTTCGGGACAGTTTTATTTTGCCTTGAAGCACTTCTACAAGTGCAGGGAGCCATCAAAGTGTGGCCGCCTTTGGGGGAAAGCAGGCCGGTGCAGGGGATCCCCTTCTGGGGGCCCCTTCTCTGACCCATCTCTCCACCACAGGCACGCCCCTACTCACTCGTGTCCCGGTAGGCACTCTCCTGCACTCACGGGCCAACTCGCTTATGCAGCCTCCGCTTCCTCCCGGTGGCAGGCAGTCGGGAGAGTTCCCTTTTGCCTTGGAGCGCTTCTCCAAGGGCGGGGGTGTCATCGAAGACGGGCCGCCTTTGGGGGAAAGCAGGCCTGCGCAGGGGATTCCCTTCTGGGGGCCCCCTCTCCGAACCGTCTCTCCACCTCAGATGGCCGCCCCTACTTCACCCCCCCATTAGGCACTCTCCTGCACTCGCAGGCCACCTCGCTTACGCAGCCTTCATTCAGGACAGTTCTCTTTTGCCTTGAAGCGCTTCTACAAGGGCGGGGAGTCATCAAAGAGCGGCCACCTTTGGGGGATAGCAGGCCGGGTGCAGGGGATCCCCTTCCTGGGGACCCCTCTCCGACCTGTCTTTCCACCTCAGACAGCCACCCCTACGCCACCCCCATCCTGGTAGGCACTCTCCTGCACTCACGGGTCACCTTGCTTACGCAGCTTCCGTTCCCTCCCAGTGGCAGGTGGGGGAGTCATCAAAGAGCGGCCGCTTTTGGTGGAAAGCAGGCCGACACAGGGCCTCCTCTCCGACCCGTCTCTCCACCTCAGGCGGCCACCCCTACTTCATCCCCGTCCCGGTAGGCACTCTCCTGCACTCGCAGGCCACCTCACTTGCGCAGCCTTTGTTCGGGACAGTTTTCTTTTGCCTTGAAGCGCTTCTACAAGTGCGGAGAGCCATCAAAGCGTGGCCGCCTTTGGGGGAAAGCAGGCCGGTGCAGGGGATCCCCTTCCGGGGGCCCCCTCTCCCACCCATCTCTCCACCTCAGGCGGCCGCCCCTACTCCACCACCGTCCCGGTAGGCACTCTACTGCACTCACGGGCCAACTCGCTTATGCAGCCTCCGCTCCCTCCCGGTGGCAGGCGGTCGGAGGGTTACCTTTTGCCTTGGAGCGCTTCTCCAAGGGCGGGGGTGTCATCGAAGAGCGGCCGCCTTTGGGGAAAAGCAGGCCGGTGCAGAGGATCCCTTTCCAGGGGCCCCCTCTACGACCCGTCTCTCCACATCAGGCGGCCGCCTCTATTTCACCCCCGTCCCAGTAGGCACTCTCCTGCACTCGCAGACCACCTCACTTACGCAGCCTTCATTCAGGACAGTTCTATTTTGCCTTGAAGCGCTTCTACAAGGGTGGGGAGTCATCAAAGAGTGGCCACCTTTGGGGGAAAGCCAGCCGGCGCAGGAGATCCCCTTCCTGGGGCCCCCTCTCTCCGACCCGTCTTTCCACCTCAGGCGGCCACCCCTACTTCACCCCTGTCCCGGTAGGCACTCTCCTGCACTCACTGGCCACCTTGCTTACGCAGCCTATGTTCCCTCCCGGTGGCAGGTGGTCGGGACGTTTCTTGTTTGCCTTGGAGCACTTCTACAAGTGTGGGGAGCCATCAAAGAGTGGCCACCTTTGGGGGAAAGCAGGCCGGCGTAGGGGATCCTTTTCAGGGGGGGCCCTCTCCGACCCATCTGTCCACCACAGGCGGCCACCCCTACTTCACCCCCGTCTTGGTAGGCACTCTCCTGCACTCGCAAACCACCTCGCTGATACAGCCTCCACTCCCTAACGGTGGCAGGCAGTCGGGACAGTTCCCTTTTGCCTTGGAGTGCTTCTCCAAGGACGGGGGAATCATTGAAGAGGGGCCACCTTTGGGGGAAAGCAGGCCGGCGCAGGGGATCCCCTTTGAGGGGCCCCCTCTCCGACCGATCTCTCCACCTCAGGCAGCTGCCCCTACTTCACCCCCATCTCGGTAGGCACTCTCCTGCATTTGCAGGCCACCTCGCTTAGGCAGCCTTTGTTTGGGACAGTCCTCTTTTGCCTTGGAGCGCTTCTACAAGGGCGGGGAGTCATGAAAGTGTAGCCGCCTTTGGGGGAAAACAGGTAGGCGCAGGGGATCCCCTTCCTGGAGCCCCCATTTCGACCTTTCTCTTTTCATCAGGCTGCCGCCCCTACTCCACCCCAGTCTTGGTAGGCACTCTCCTGTACTCACGGGCCACCTCGCTTACGCAGCCTCCGCTCCCTCCGGAGGCAGGCGGTCAGGACGATTCCCTTTTGCCTTAGAGCATTTCTCCAAGGGTGGGGGAGTCATTGAATAATGGCCTTTGGGGGAAAGCAGGCCGGCACAGGGGATACCCTTCCAGGGGCTCCCTCTCCGACCCGTCTATCCACCTCAGACGGCTGTCCCTACTTCACCCCCATCCCAGTGGGCACTCTCCTGCACTCACAGGCCATTTCGATTACGCAGCCTCCGTTCCCTCCCAGTGGCAGGCAGTCGGGACGTTTCTTGTTTGCCTTGGAGTGCTTCTCCAAGGGCGGGGTAGTCATCAAAGAGCAGCCGCCTTTGGGGGAAAGCAGGCCGGCACAGGGGATCCCCTTCTGGGGGCCTCCTCTCTGACCCATCTCTCCACCTCAGGCGGCCGGTCATTTCTGCGGCCCTCCGCTGCCAGAGGGTCACCCTGCAACATTAATGATCCTTCCGCAGGTTCAACTATAGAAAACCTTGTTACGACTTTTACTTCTAGATAGTCAAGTTTGATATATTCTTAGGTGCTACGCCAGGGCCGTTGCCAACCTCGACAGGGCCAATCCAAGAACTGAGGTTATCTAGAGTTACCAAAGAGGCTGGGATCCCCGATGTAAAGATCCCTCGGGGTCATTGCTTGTTGGCATGTATTAGCTCTAGAATGACCATAATTACCTAGAATTACTGGCTAGGGCCGTCGCCAACCTCGGCAGGGCTGATCCAAGAACCGAGGTTATCTATAGTTACCAAAGAGGCCGGGATCCCCAATGTAAATATCCCTTGGGGTCAGCGCTCATCGGCATGTATTAGCTCTAGAATAACCACTTCTCAGTGCCCCGCCAGGGCCATCGCCAACATCAGCATGGCCAATCAGAGAACCAAGGTTATCTGCCAAAGAGGCTGGGATCCCCGATGTACAGATCCCTCGGGGTCAGCGCTCATCTGCATGCATTTGCTCTAGAATTACCACAGTTATGCAAAGGAGTGGTTGGAGCGATCAAAGGAACCGTAACTGATTTAATGAGCCATTCGCAGTTTCACTGTACCAGCCGTGCGCAATGACTATGCTACTGGATGGATCAACCAAGTAGCCCCGCCAAAGGCATCAGCGGAGGGACGCAGGAGGGATGGGGGCTCTCTCGGGGACCCACTTCCTCTCTCTGCAAGCCCAGCAAGGTCCATGAGCCAGCACCCACAGCACCCTCCCCTACCCTCCTATCCACCAATTTGGAGAGCAGGCATAGGAATGAGGCCTGCAGGGCCTGTCTTGGGTTCTAAAGGCTTAAAAGGGGTCCTCAGCCATCTCCCGGGGGAGGGAGGTTTGCCTCTGAGGATGAGCAGCACACAGAGGAGAATGAGGGTGGCTCAGAATGGTAGCCCAGCATGGGAAGACAGGAAAGTTACGCCCCTCTTACTGGTCCATGCTGGTGGAACTACTCATTCACAGCGGACTGCCTGGGTTAGATCCAGGGCACAGAAAACTCGCTTAAATTAAGCACAACTCACCCACCTAAAAGGGGGAATGCAAAAAGAGGCAGGCCTGGGCCAGCAAAGGTCACGCTCCAAGCTGCAAGAGGGAACTCTTAAAGCCCCCCCTAAGGGACACACAGGCTGCCGGGCCCTACCCAGCCGGGGCAGTGGTGGCATGATCAATCAAATAAAGAGAGCACCTCACGGGTAACACTCAGTGGCCTCACCGTGAAGCCCAAGGGGGAACTGAAGTTGTAGTAGGTAGCCCAGAGACATGGAGGGAGACCTCTGGAACTTCAGATCAACCTTGCTCCTTGGAACCACAGGGGAGAACCTATGACATTCAGCCAATGTCATGGAACTCAGACTCGGCCAGAATCAGAGTCTTTAAAATACTACAGGGGGCGCCCAAGAGCACTGAAATCTGTGATTCAAAAAATCTTCTTGAGGGTGCCTGTTAGGGGGGTGGTATAAAATTATACCGACCTCTTGGAACTCTGGCTTGGCTAAAGGGGTAGGTGCACAATCCCTAACCTTTGGGTCATGGAAGTCAGGGGTACCTAACTTGCCTTGGTTTTCCCCAGGAGAGCTAAATGAAGTGTCAGGGAGGGAACCATGGATCTCAAGGGTGAGTGCTTCTCCAAGGATGGGGGCAGCATTGTGGGGCATCCGCCTGTGGGGGGGAGCAGGTCAGCACAGGAGATCCCCTTCAGGGAGCACCTCTCCGGCCCATCTCTCTATCTCAGGTTATCGCCCCCTCTCTGTCCCCATCTCTGCGGCACTCCCCTACACTTGAGGGCCGCCTTTGGGTCATGGAAGTTAGGGGTACCTAACTTGCCCTGGTTTTCACCCTCCTACGTCAGGGACCCCTTTTCTATCCCGCATAATATGGAGTGTAAAGGGCCCCTTGTAAGTAGCAGCAAAGCAACCACTATTCCAAAGGGACCCTACGCTCTACCCACGGGAGAGGACAGGTTTCCAAGGGATTTGTGTATGATATTAAACCTTATGCATACCACATGTTTATGGATGAACATTAACATTATTTATTTAGCAATACAAATACATTTTTAAAGGCATTGGTCTTCCCCATCAGTGTCACTTTCAAACAGTTCAACAAATTTTGCATACTCTAGTTCATGTGCCCTGTGAATTGAAAAAGTTATTCCACACTTTTTAAAGGATTTAATGATCAGTTATTTGGGTATTTTATCCCATGCGTCTTTAACCCACTGGACAACAAGGCTGTAGCTAGGGTTCCTCAAAGCACCCCCTTGAGTTAGCTGCTTTTTCCCAGATAACATCCAGTTGTTCCAGGATTTTTTTACATGAGTTTTAAAAGGTTTGTTCATGGAAACGTCTAATGGTTGCAGGATTGATGTACAGCCAGCAGGAATCACAGCTTGCCTTGTATTATTTCTCTGTAGCTTTTCCTTTACAGTTTTGCTCAGATGACTGCGGAATTGGTCCCAAACAAGCAATGCATGTGATTTGGAATGGTTTTGTGGTGTTTTCAGCCAAACCTCGTCTAGCCAAACATGCGTAAGAGTCTCGTTCATCCACCCCTTGGGGTGAACTTTTACCAGGACACCGGTGGTAAAGTTTTCCTTTGGCATGGTTTTTCTTAAAAATAACCATTGGCATAAGTTTGTCCCATCTGCCATGCTTGATAAGACAATGGTGAAGTGTTGCTTTTCATGACCAGTTGTTTTGCCATTAATTGTATGGTTTCCAGAAAGTCAACTGTGGTATTACCCGGCATATCAAAAAACATTGGCGTTTCATCCATATTGCCTATGGAAGACAGTTCAAACATTCACATTGTAAGCCCACAATGTATAAAATTATGGAAGTTATGCACTTCATCCTTTAAATCTATGGGCAACTGTTGGGCCATGTGTGTTCTCTGGCACAAAACTAGTTTGTATCTGTTCATAAACCTACTACACACCCAGCAGAGGCATGGAAAACGGGGAGGTTGGCACCATATTTACTAGTGTCTTTAGAAAGTCTTAAAGCTTTGGTTCGTATAGTCAAATGTGTCACAACAAGGCCCCTGGAGCGCAAGTCACATACCCATTTATACAAGTCTTTTTCCAGGTTCTGGTGGGGCGAGACGGTGTAGCGCTGGGCCCGTTTTGTTCTGCATTTTCCGGATAATTTCTTTTTTCTTTCTCCAGTCTCTCACAACTTTTTCGGAAACAGAAAATTCTCTCTATGCACTGCGGTTTCCATGTTTCTCTGCATACTCTATGACGTGAAGTTTGAAGCCAGCCTCGTAACTCTTTCTCTTTACGGCCATGGGGGGTAGTTATCAAGCCGTCAACCTCAAATACGCTGGAATTCCGCAGCGCATTTGTGGCGAGGCTGATTCGCCTTAGTTATCAAAGGCTAGAGACCGGCAAAAGTAGAATTTAGTGACGTAAGCTTCGATCCGCCGGACTCAGTCCAACACAGATCGATTCTTACGTCACTCCAGATGTTCCGCACACAAGTGCGGCACAATCTGACTACTTTTGCTAGTTATCAAAAAACTAGCAGGTACGTTCTGCACTTTTCCGGCCCAGCGTACCTAGTTTTCAAACCGCCGCCCTGGAGGTGGCGGATCCCATAGGAATCAATGGGAGTCTGACCATAGCGAAAGTTCATGTTCGCTGCTGCCAGACATCCCATTCATTCCTATGGGAGATGTCTACACCTAACACCCTAACATGTACCCCGAGTCTAAACACCTCTAATCTGCCCCCCCTACACCGCCGCTCCCGGAGCCCACCACCACTATAATAAATATGTTAACCCCTAAACCACCGCTCCCGGAGCCCACCGCAACTATAATAAACTGATTAACCCCTAAACCGCCGCTCCCGGACCCGCCGCCACTATAATAAATATGTTAACCCCCTATACCGGCACCCCCGGAGCCCCCCGCAACTAAATAAAGTTAGTAACCCCTAAACCGCCGCTCCTAGACCCCGCCGCAACTCTTATAAATGTATTAACCCCTAAACCGCCGCTCCCGGACACAGCCTCCACCTACATTATACCTAGTAACCCCTATCCTGCCCCCCCTACACTGTCGCCACCTATAATAAATTTATTAACCCCTATCCTGCCCCCCCTACACCGCCGCCACTGTAATAAATTTATTAACCCCTAAACCTAAGTCTAACACTAAACCTAACACCCCCCTAACTTAAATATTAATTAAATAAATCTAAATAATATTTATATTATTAACTAAATTAATCCTATTTAAAAATAAATGCTTACCTATAAAATAAACCCTAATATAGCTACACTATAAATAATAATTATATTGTAGCTATCTTAGGATTTATTTTTATTTTACAGGCATCTTTCAATTTATTTTAACTAGGTACAATAGCTATTAAATAGTTATTAACTATTTAATAGCTTACCTAGCTAAAATAAAGAGAAATTTACCTGTAAAATAAATCCTAACCTAAGTTACAATTACACCTAACACTACACTATACTTTAATAAATTATTCCTATTTAAACTAAATACTTACCTGTAAAATAAACCCTAAGATAGCTACAATGTAATTAATAATTACATTGTAGCTATTTTAGGATTTATTTTTATTTTACAGGTAACTTTGTATTTATTTTAGCTAGTTGGAATAGTTATTAAATAGTTATTAACTATTTAATAACTACCTAGCTAAAAGAAATACAAAATTACCTGTAAAATAAATCCTAACCTAAGTTACAATTAAACCTAACACTACACTATCATTAAATTAATTAAATTAATTAGCTACAAATAACTACAATTAAATACAATTACATAAACTAACTAAAGTACAAAAAATAAAAAAGCTAAGTTACAAAAAATAAAAAATATAAGTTACAAACATTTCAAACATATTACAACAATTTTAAGCTAATTACACCTAATCTAAGCCCCCTAATAAAATAACAAAGCCCCCAAAATAAAAAAATGCCCTACCCTATTCTAAATTAAAAAAGTTCAAAGCTCTTTTACCTTACCAGCCCTTAAAAGGGCCTTTTGCGGGGCATGCCCCAAAGAATTCAGCTCTTTTGCCTGTAAAAGAAAAATACAACCCCCCCAACGTTAAAACCCACCACCCACATACCCCTAATCTAACCCAAACCCCCCTTAAATAAACCTAACACTACCCCCCTGAAGATCATCCTACCTTGAGTCGTCTTCACTCAGCCGAGCCACCGATGGAACTGAAGAGGAGATCCGGAGCGGCAGAAGTGATCCTCCAAGGGGCGCTGAAGAAGTCTTCCATCCAATCAGATTGAGCTCGCATTCTATTGGCTGATCGGAACAGCCAATATAATGCGAGCTCAATCTGATTGGCTGATTCAATCAGCCAATCAGATTTTTCCTACCTTAATTCCGATTGGTTGATAGAATCCTATCAGCCAATCGGAATTGAAGGGACGCCATCTTGGATGACGTCCCTTAAAGGAGCCTTCATTCGTCGTAAGTCCGTCGGGGAAGAAGGATGTTCTGCGTCGGCGGGATGAAGATGGATCCTGAAGAAAGAAGATTGAAGACCCCGCTTGGAAGATGACATCGCCCGGATGGAAGACTTCTTCAGCGCCGCTTGGAGGATCACTTCATTGGATGGAAGACTTCTTCAGCGCCGCTTGGAGGATCACTTCATCGGATGGAAGACTTCTTCAGCGCCCCTTGGAGGATCACTTCTGCCGCTCCGGATCTCCTCTTCAGTTCCATCGATGGCTCGGCTGAGTGAAGACGACTCAAGGTAGGATGATCTTCAGGGGGGTAGTGTTAGGTTTATTTAAGGGGGGTTTGGGTTAGATTAGGGGTATGTGGGTGGTGGGTTTTAACGTTGCGGGGGGGGTTGTATTTTTCTTTTACAGGCAAAAGAGCTGAATTCTTTGGGGCATGCCCCGCAAAAGGCCCTTTTAAGGGCTGGTAAGGTAAAAGAGCTTTGAACTTTTTTAATTTAGAATAGGGTAGGGCAGTTTTTTATTTTGGAGGGCTTTGTTATTTTATTAGGGGGCTTAGATTAGGTGTAATTAGCTTAAAATTGTTGTAATATGTTTGAAATGTTTGTAACTTATATTTTTTATTTTTTGTAACTTAGCTTTTTTATTTTTTGTACTTTAGTTAGTTTATGTAATTGTATTTAATTGTAGTTATTTGTAGCTAATTTTTTTTTTTTAATATTTTTTTTATTGAAGTCGTAAACAGATACAACCAAGGTTATGCCCCAAAGCATTTACAGAAGAGTGCAAATACAATATTATTAGATAAGTGTCACAAACAAAACCCTACAGTAAGGGTATAATGTATCCAACCAGCACACGCAATGTTATAGAATTTGGGCAGTTTACAGTAAGACTTCAGTTTATAATAAAGGTAATAACAATAAAACAAAAATAGTCCTCCCTGGGCCATATAGCAAGCAAATTGGAGTGTCCACTCAGATACAATTGGGGCCAGGGGGGGATTAGCTTTATAGTTTAAAGGGGGTGGGGAAAGCAGCGGGCAAGAGCCGCTCGAAATATAAAAGGGGGGGGGGATGGAGGGCGGAGCCGGTCGGGATGTCAATCTTGAATTAACTATTATCGGGACCCTAAGTGAGCATTAGTTTGAATTGCCAAGTAAACTCCTAAGAATATCTAGACAGAGTATAAATTGGAATACCCAATTAAAGGGATATAGTGGCGAGCTTTCATTAGTCTCATTATGACCTGGAGACAGAGCTTTATATACCAGAATGAATCTTAGTACATAGAATATGGGGACTAGAGTAAAATTAAACACATAATACAACGGTGTCATGACCAACAGTAGGAATTGACTTTCTATAAAATGGATAGGGGTGACTCTCAGCATTATTAAGAGGGGTGGGGGACATTAGTATGTATGGAACATAAGAGATTTCTAGGTGAGCTCCTCCCCTAGGGAATTACCAGCTATAGGCGGTGTGGGAAAAAGGCATAGGGGTATGACCCGCAGGCAACCAGTACCGGCGGAGGGGAGGAGCCCACCAGAGACAAATAATTTTGTATTAATATTAAACTCAACATAAGCAATGTCATATCCTAGGAACATAAATATAATAAAGCAGAAGCATAGCGTAATTCCATGCACAGTTATAAGAGCAAAGAGTATTAAATACATTAAATGAACCCACTAGCGCCTAAACATATACACATCTCTGCGAGCGAATGAAAAAACAAACTATATCTATATCTTAGCTTAGTCTTTTAACCTATGAGCAAGAGAGCTTTCACTCTTATTGTGGTCATAAACTATGTTTGCCTATCTTATCTGAGCTATCCTCGTAAGCGGCCTCATAGGAGCTTATTATTCCACAACCTCATATAAGGGATAGACGATGAGTGACCAGTTGTTAGTAGGTGCTAATACAGGAGGAACAGCATATATACACAATGTGGGGGTCAGGAAATTCAGACATTGTAGTCAGAGGCGCAAAAAGTGAAAATAGGGTATATGGCGGGCTATCAAGGGCAATCAAACATGAGAGAGTCACATAGGAAGCAGACTTACTACTTAAAGGTCTAAACATCAGGCTTAAACACCTATATCAAGATAAATCCCCTTATTGAAAATTAGATTACATTCTCAGCTTCCATGGTGACACAAAAGGCTAATCATAAGCACATTACAAATAATAAGTGTAAGCAGAAGTATCAGGCAATGGAGATAAGACCGTTAAACATGTTAAAATATAACATAGCTGTACTAAAGCATAACCCAACGTATTCTCCATAACTACTGTGTATAGACTTTCAGTAACATAGTAATATGCAACATTCTAAATGGTGAGGGACTTCAAGATAGTCAGCAAGTCCCATTTATAAAGCTATGGCGTAACTATATTATATGAATTAGGAGCAGGCAGGGAGTACAGTAAGGTAGCATCTCAGGAGAGTTATAATAGACAGAACAATATAAAGCCCTATAGTACTATGCACCACCCACTACATATCAGGGTTAATACAGGCTGATGAAATACAAATAGAAGTGTACTTGACTCAAGCCCAGTAAATACAAAGAGGCTTATATGATGTAGCTCACTTATAGATAAACACTAAATATTACCTTAAATATTTAACATGACCCCAGATAAACTAGCATTCAATGAACAGCATAAAATTAAACTGTAGATAGAATAGGCAACCACAGGTATTCTGGAATCAACTCTGACTGTTACATATTAGGATTAGGTGTTTAAGGCAGAAACCAGCTAGCTAACCGGTTCCTGTCCTGTTATTATATAAGTGATCCTGTGGTTGATAGATCTAAGAGAAAGGCTATGCCCCCACTTGACCAACAAAAGTACAGGGTGTAGTGGAGAGGCTGTGAAGCTATATACTACCCTGAGACTTAAATAAAATAAAATAGTGGGCTGTTCTGCAAAACTCTGCTTGTATGGGAGATAGGGCGGCAGAGTCTATTCTTCTGCCGATAACATGAAACATAAAAAGAATAATAAACTAAACTATGCACCTATACGAATGCAGACTGGTTAAACATAAATATGGTGTATTCAGATAGATATATAACACTAAAACCATAATATAAGTAGTATGTTATGAACACATAGTCCAATTTAACTTAGATGAAGTCTCAGATGAAACTGTAACCCACTCCGAGTCTGAGTTGTGGGAGTGTGACCTCCGTTGAAAAAACCTCTGCAGCATTGTAAAGTATTTACATTCACAAGGGCTAGCATTATAAATCTTAACTGGCAAGTGATCAATATGATGACCCTTATCCAAATAGACAAGATCTGTTGCGGTATCTAGTCCTCTACAGAGCAAGTTAAGTCAGGTAAGTATCTGGCTAGTGTCCATTCCAATTTTGAGAGTTGCGCAGAGGGTCACATAGTACCACTTAGGGGGCTGCAAAAACAGATAAAGCTTACTTAGGTAAGAAGAGGCCGGTATGTCAGTCTTTTCCCCGGGTCCCAGAGTGATCGCCAGAGCCTGACCAGATTGCCCATGAGTCGGCTGACAGCATGGGAAGCGCTCTGAAGTATCGCAACTCGGGAGTAGGTGAAAGGTAAGTATTTCCTAGCCCAAAGGTCCAGCGACTGCCCTGGGGTGTCATGTGTGTGTAAGATGTAAGGGCTGTGAGGGTGTCTGGCAAGTAGCTGGATACCTGGCAGCTTTGTGATGTGTGGCAGCCGCACGGGCTGTTCTGCGCAGGGAATTCCAGACCAGGTATCTATCGGCCAGCGTGGGGCTGCTGTGTATTCCCTAAATACGCCTGAATCCAATAATTCGTTGCTTATGTGAGCTAGCGGCTCCTGTAGCCTGCAAGGGTCAGATCTCGTTGTAAGCTCAATTGCAGTGTCCGGCTCTTCGTCAATGGCATTTTGTAAGAGAGGGAGGATTGTACCCTCAAATGTCTCTTCCGTCTGTGCTTGGCAAGAGACTAGTGCTTTCAGTTTGTTCCTGATAGCGATCAGATCCTTCTGTATCTCTCCATAAAAATCTTGCAGTAAATGTCCCGTCCTAGCTTCCCATCTGCTTAGGGACTCCATACTGCTCCAACATGGCGATTCGCGCTCTTATGTTGAGATAGTTGTTATCAGCTTTAGGTGCTATCTATTAGAGAAGCTTAAATCCTACTCTCACGAAAAGTAGCTAGCCGTATAGACTAAGTGAAAATCCAGTATAGCATCTAAGAATAGACTTCCAGTTTATATATAATGGCAATATCTTAGATTACAGCTCAGGAGCTCCAGCATTGTGCAGCCGATAGCTTTGGCAGTTGGCTCCGCCCCCCATTTGTAGCTAATTTATTTAATTAATTTAATGATAGTGTAGTGTTAGGTTTAATTGTAACTTAGGTTAGGATTTATTTTACAGGTAATTTTGTATTTCTTTTAGCTAGGTAGTTATTAAATAGTTAATAACTATTTAATAACTATTCTAACTAGCTAAAATAAATACAAAGTTACCTGTAAAATAAAAATAAATCCTAAAATAGCTACAATGTAATTATTAATTACATTGTAGCTATCTTAGGGTTTATTTTACAGGTAAGTATTTAGTTTAAATAGGAATAATTTATTAAAGTATAGTGTAGTGTTAGGTGTAATTGTAACTTAGGTTAGGATTTATTTTACAGGTACATTTCTCTTTATTTTAGCTAGGTAAGCTATTAAATAGTTAATAACTATTTAATAGCTATTGTACCTAGTTAAAATAAATTGAAAGTTGCCTGTAAAATAAAAATAAATCCTAAGATAGCTACAATATAATTATTATTTATATTGTAGCTATATTAGGGTTTATTTTATAGGTAAGTATTTGTTTTTAAATAGGATTCATTTATTTAATAATAGAAATATTATTTAGATTTATTTAATTAATATTTAAGTTAGGGGGTGTTAGGTTTAGTGTTAGACTTAGGTTTAGGGGTTAATAAATTTATTACAGTGGCGGCGGTGTAGGGGGGGCAGGATAGGGCTTAATACATTTATTATAGGTGGCGACGGTGTAGGGGGGGCAGGATAGGGTTTAATAAGTTTAATATAGGTTGTGGCGGGGTCCGGGAGAGGCGGTTTAGGGGTTAAACTATTTATTTAGTTGCGGCGGGGTCCGGGATCAGCAGGATAGGGGTTAATAACTTTATTATAGAGGGCGGCGGTATAGGGGGGGCAGGATAGGGGTTACTAGGTATAATGTAGGGGGCAGCGGTGTACGGGAGCGGTGGTTTAGGGGTTAATACATTTATAAGAGTTGCGGCGGGGTCTAGGAACGGCGGTTTAGGGGTTAGTAACTTTATTGAGTTGCGGGAGGCTCCGGGGGCGCCGGTATAGGGGGTAGAACAGTATAGTTTACTGTGAGTGCTTAGTGACAGGCTAGCAATAAAGCTGTCAAAAAGCCGAAGAGCAGCGAGATCGGATGAGTGATAACTCTCACAATCCGCTGCTCATCGCCCCATACTTGGTGCGCGGCTTTTTGACAGATTTATTGATAACTTAGGCGAAATTTTGCAGGTCCGCAGCGGCGATGGTAGGCGAGCTTAGGCAGGCATATTGAACTGGCGAAGGCAGGTAAATTAGACGCGTTGATAACTACCCCCCTATGTCTGAACGGTGAGCGGGGTAAATTTTAACTACGTAGCATGCCAGAGCGTGCGCATCATGTGGGGAGGACGCAACCGGAATCGATTAACCAAGCGTGTGCTGAGCAAAAATTCTTCCACGATATCCACCTGGGCCAGGCAAAAAAAAAAAGGGGTCTTATCGGCAGGGATATACGGTAATAACATTTCTCTTGTTTATATAGCTAATTCTAGTATTCGAGTATAAATTATTTAAAATTTCACTATATATATATATATATATATATATATATATATATATATATACTGTATATATATATATATATATATATATACTGTATATAGTATAAGAACAAACACTTTTAGAAAATAATTTAAAGGGAAAGTAATGTCAAGGTTAAACTTTTGTGATTCCGATGCAATTTTAAACAACTGTCCTATTTACATCTATTATCTAATTTGCTTAATTATCTTGTTATCCATTGTTAAATTGGATCAGCCAATCGGATTGAACTTCAATCCGATTGGCTGATAGCATCAGCCAGTCGGATTTTTCCTACCTTGATTCCGATTGGCTGATAGAATCCTATCAGCCAATCGGAATTTGAGGGACGCCATCTTGGATGACGTCATTTAAAGTAACCTTCATTCTTCTTTAGGACTTCGATTGAAGAGGATGCTCCGCGTCGGCTGGATGGAAGATGGACCCGCTCCGCCCCGGAAGGATGAAGATAGAAGATGCAGCCTGGATGAAGCCTTCTGCCATCTGGAGGACCTCTTCTGCCCCGATCGGATGAAGACTTCTGCCGTATGGAGGACCACTTGTGCCCGGCTGGGTGAAGACGGCTCAAGGTAGGGTGATCTTCAGGGGGTTAGTGTTAAGTTTTTTTAAGGGGGGATTGGGTGGGTTTTAGAGTAGGGGTATGTGGGTGGTGGGTTGTAATGTTGGGGGGGTATTGTATTTTTTTTTTACAGGTAAAAGAGCTGATTACTTTGGGGCAATGCCCCGCAAAAGGCCCTTTTAAGGGCTATTTGTAATTTAGTATAGGGTAGGGAATTTTATTATTTTGGGGAGCTTTTTTATTTTATTAGGGGGATTAGATTAGGTGTTATTAGTTTAAAATTCTTGTAATTCTTTTTTTTATTTTCTGTAATTTAGTTTATTTCATTTAATTGTAATTAGTTTATTTAAATTTATTTAATTTATTTATTTATAGAGTAGTGTTAGGTGTAATTGTAACTTAGACTACAAAAGACTACATCATGCCACAGTAGTACCAGCAAAGAACCGACTATCCCAAAGAATAAGGGAATATATAATCTCAGTTCCAAACCATTGTCAGAGGAAGAAGTATCAGTACTATCATATGGTCTTAATTTTGCTCCAGCAAAAGGAATGGACAAATTCCAAACCTTTATAGGGATAAAGGAATTTGTAAGAAAGCTAACATTAAAGAGACATTTTTCAAGAACACCACTTGAAAGAAACATTATCCAGCAAAGGCAATCATCAGAGGATTACTACATACATACAGACCTCAAACCCAGATCAACTTACTATCCGGTAAGCAGCAAAGGCACAGCGATAGAAATCTTCGAGGCAAATGTATGCCGAGACATCAAAAACCTCAACTCAAGAAAGACAAAACAGATAAAACATAACCTAACAAGATCACAAATGGGAACTATAAGAAAACTCAAAAGAAACCACGAACTGATAATTAAGCCGGCAGACAAAGGCGGCGGAATTGTCGTAATGGATAAAGAAAGGTATGAGGAAGAATGTAAGAGAATTCTAGATGATGAGAAGACTTATGAAAAACTCTGAAATAACCCTGTGGATAGATACAAAACAGAATTGGAAGCTCTACTAACAGAAGCCAAAACACAGGGGATACTGAATGAAAAAGAATTTAACTACATCAAAGTATCACATCCGATCACTCCGGTCTTTTATCAATTACCCAAGATTCACAAGTCCCTAAAAAACCCGCCAGGAAGACCTATCATCTCGGGCATAGGGTCCCTGTCTAGCAACCTCTCGGAGTACGTTGATAGGAACCTACAAAAATATGTCACAAGGCTCCCATCGTACCTGAGGGATTCGACTCAAGTACTATCCACACTTGATAAGCTAGTATGGGATGAAAACTACATACTAGCAACATGCGACGTTACATCGCTCTACACGTGCATCCCACATGAGGCAGGCTTAGAAGCAGTGAATTCTTTTTTACTAAAAGATCCTGAAGTACTTGATGGACAACGTATCTTCATACTAGAAAGCATAAAATACATCCTGAGTCACAACTATTTTTATAACAACAACACATTCTTTAGACAAATTTGCGGAACAGCAATGGGGACCAGGTTCGCGCCTAGCTACGCTAATTTATATATGGGCCATTGGGAACAAATATTCTGGGACTCATGCCCAGCAGGCGCGGACCTGGTTCTATACTCAAGATATATAGACGATATTCTTATCGTCTGGAAGGGGTCAATCGAAGATCTAATATATACCATTGACGTGATGAATAAAAATCAGATAAATCTCAAGTTCACGTTTGAATATAGTTATAACAAAATAAACTTCCTTGATCTTACAATAGAGGTGAAAAACGGCAAGATTGAAACATCTACTTATTTCAAAAAAGTAGACTGTAACAACTACATTCACAGTATGAGTTGCCACCACCCCACCTGGAAGGCTAACATTCCAAAAGGACAACTTCTAAGGGTAAGAAAAAACTGTTCCAATCACAGCAAATGGGTTGAACAAGCAGATATACTAAAAGGAAGATTCCTAGAAAGGGGGTACAAGGAGGAAAATCTGGTGGAAAAGATAGAGGAAGTTGGCAAAACCGACAGAAACAGTCTGCTGAAGTACAAGACAAAAACGACAATAGGAGAAGAAGACAGTAGCATAAATGTACCGATGATAACAGAATATAGTTCTAACAGACATATACTCGAAAGAATCATCAGGAAACACTGGGTCATCCTAAAAGAAGATGATGTGATCGGCGAAAAACTGACACCTCAACCGAGATTTATATATAGAAAAACTGATAACCTAAAAGGCATACTGGCCCCGACTGTCCTGAAGAACAGAAGAAAGGCTATCACAAACTACCAGGGAAAAGCAATCAAAGGCTTCTTCCCGTGCCCGAACTGCAAGGCCTGTAGGAGTGGAGTCAAAACGAACAAATTCTTTGGACATAACAAGAGGGATGAACACAAGATACAAGACCTCATCAGGTGTCAAGATAAGGGAGTCATCTACATAATATTCTGCCCATGCGGCCTACAATATGTAGGACAAACTTCAAGAACACTAAAAGACAGAATAAGGGAGCATATATTATGCATTGAAAAACTGGATAAAGACACGCCACTGTATAGACACTTCTCCATAACCCATAAAGGTAATATAAAAGACTTTAAATTCTTCGGGAAACAAAAGATAGAGAAAAACTGGCGAGGAGGAAACTACGAGAAGAAACTGCTATTCAATGAATCCAAATGGATCTTTACATTGGATTGCCTTTTCCCCAAGGGACTAAATCACAAAGAGGATCTGTCACACTTGCTGTCTTTACGAAAAGACTAGACAGCAAATGCTACTCCTTATAGATGATGCATAAAATGAATTTACCATTAAATATCCTTATCAAGCAAAAGCATACCAATAAAAGCATGTGTTTTCACACTAGCTGGATTGCACGCTCTAGATTGATAGAACAGAAGACAGAATCCGCCATATTAGGTCCCCAGATATTCATCAATAGATTGAAGAAATTGAGAAATAGGAGTCCTTTCCTTCTCCATTCTTCTCTGAGGAAAATATATAACTAACTAAACTCCCTTCCTAAGCACCTAGAATGCAAAATACAATATACACCGGAGAGGTTCTCTCCCTGAAGTACACCAGCAAAAACCATTCTCTCCTCCATGTACAAATAATTTAAATAAAGACGTCCAAATTACTGCAGACAAGCGACTTTAACTATCAACATTCATTTATGCCAGCTCCAATAGGTTTAACAACCTCTTTAAACTAATGTGAGACCTGACCCCCACACGCTTCCTAAAAAGCCTCTTTATTATATGCAAAACCCAATCCTCATTTCATATACTCTTTTACATCCACGGAACAAATTCTAAGTAAACCCCGCATTTTCAGCATGTGACTTATTCACACAAATTTCTATATTTGTGATATGTACATATATAACTTTTAGAGAATTTTTAGAGAATTTTCAGAGAACTTTTAACAACTCTAAATGCCCTTGAAGAGATTTTTTACATATTTTACGATTTTTTATGATATTTTACAGTTTTAAATCCCTAGGTATTTGTGAAATACGCACCGATCATAGCACATACAATAATCAGCATCTACACATATACGTTAAGGCTGTTTTGTATATATGCATTAAAGAATCAAACACTGGCTTATATAGACACAATCAGGACAACGATGGACCCCTAACCCATTATATAGTCATGCAGGCCATATAGAAAGGGTCCAGACAAGACTAAGGTTCCAAATTAGATAAACATCCGGCAATAGTACAACCGGATAAGAATAAATACACACTTCCGGTAAAAGCGAAACCGGAATTAGCGAGAGCGAAACCGGAAGTAGCGAAACCGGATGTTAAGCTACAGATAAAAGAACCGGAAGGGATAGTAAGTTAAACACCCCGGAAGTGGGGATATCAAAAATAAGATACACCGCCTGATATACATTACATTAGTAAGATAAGAGATGCCCCCAAACAATAACACATACGATATAAATAATAAACACGTATGAAGTGAATCAAATACAGATATCTTTTAAAACATAAGAGACAAAAAAAAAAAAAACTACATTTCCCATGTAACACTGGGCTAAACAGGAAAGGGCAGACCCCGACTTTTGGCGCCAAAATAGAACCAATCACCTATGGTATTAGGGTATAAAGCTCCCAGAGACATACAGACCAGTATTGTCTTGAGAAAGGCCTAGGAGGGCCGAAACGCGTCGACATACTGGTGAGCAAATTTCTGATTTTATTATACCACATCTAGACGTTATTACACTATTGCACTTTATTTCACCCACAGATTAGGAGGAGGACTACCACAGCTATTGGAGTTTATTTTGGAAGTTAATCATCTAGGATTTCTTTGAACGCACTTACCCACCATATTTTTTGAACACTTTGATATTTGTGGATTAATTTTTTACAATTTTTGTGGAACACTTTTGCAATTTTTGTGGAACACTCTGATATATATATATTTTTATTTATTTATTTATTTATTTATTTATTTTTTTGGAACACTGTGATTTTCCAAAGAGACATTTTTTAAGAAACTATTTGAGAGACATAAATTTCTTCATTTTTTCAACAAATTTTATTTCCATTTTTATACAATTGGATTTCTCCTACACTTTTATTTATATTGTATTTCTATCACTTATACTTTTATACTGCATCTGTATTGTTGACATCTGTATTATTGACATTGTACTACGCCAATTTTGTCCATTTACATCACATCTGCTGTTTGTAAATATCTGTGCTTAAACTGCACTTTATAGACCATAATACTATGGTCTTAGACTGTTGTCAGAGCTAACGTAATATTTGTTCCAACACCACAGATATAGGTAACACTATATCCTTAAGACTTATATCTCATGGATCCATAGAGATTTTAGGAAGAATTTTAGAAGCTTTTTAATTTGTATGTATTATATTGTATTTTCATTGTATATTAACTGTAATAAATACATTCCATTTTTAACATATCCATACCTCACAGTCCTTTTAAGCTTCCCAGCGCTCACTATATCACACAATTGTAATTGTAACTTAGGTTAGGATTTATTTTACAGGTAATTTTGTACTTATTTTAGCTAGGTAGTTATTAAATAGTTAATAACTATTTAATAACTATTGTACCTAGTTAAAATAAATACAAAGTTGCCTGTAAAATAAAAATAAATCATTAGCTAGGTACAATGTAACTATTAGTTATATTGTAGCTATCTTATGCTTTATTTTATCGGCAAGTATTTAGTTTTAAATAGGAATAATTTATTTAATTGTAGTTATTTTATTTAGATTTATTTAAATTATATTTAATTTAGGGGGGTGTTAGGGTTAGACTTAGGTTTAGGGGTAAATAACTTTATTATAGTGGTGGCAGATTAGGGGTTAATTAATTTAATACAGTTGCGGCGACATTGGGGGGTCAGATTAGGGGTTAATAACTATAATGTAGGTGTCAGCGATGTTGGGGGCAGCAGATTAGGGGTTTATAAGTATAATGTAGGTGGCGGCGGTGTCCGGAGCGGCAGATTAGGGGTTAATAGTATAATGCAGGTGGCGACGATGTTGGGGGCGGCAGATTAGGGGTTAATAAATGTAAGATTAGGGGTGTTTCGACTCGGGGTTCATGTTAGGGTGTTAGGTGCAGACATATTTTTTCTTTCCCCATAGGAAACAATGGGGCTGCGTTAGGAGCTGAACGCTGCTTTTTTGCAGGTGTTAGGGTTTTTTTCAGCCTGCTCAGCCCTATTGTTTCCTATGGGGAAATCGTGCACGAACACGTTTTGCCAGCTTACCACTATCGTAAGCAACGCTGGTATTGAGGTGAGATGTGGAGCAAAATTTTGCTCAACGCTCACTTTTCTGAGGCTAACGCCGGCTTGCAGAAAACTTGTAATACCAGCGTTGTTTAAAGGGAGCGGTAAGAAAAAAAGGCTCGTTAGCACCGCACAGCCTTACCGACAAAACTTGTGATCTAGCCGTTATAGAGGCCAACTTTGCATTTGTTTGGGCCAAAAACTATACTGTATATGGTACCTGGGAGTAAAAATAACTAGTACTATCGGCTATCAAGATGAACATTTTACCCGGGCTCCTATATCTCGTCAGTGCTCTTCCAATTAAAATACCCCAGAAAGATTTAAGCAGTCTACAGACAGATTTGATAAGGTCCTCAAAGGGAATAAATGGCCCTAGCCTGGGTCTCTCTTCTTTTGGAACAGAACGCTCCACTCCTGCATGATGGTGATCTCTTCATTTCTGCATTTTCTTCTGTGTTTGGGACTTCTGGCCGTACTTCTGCTGCAGAATTTTCTCTCCCGGATCTCCAACAGGGCAATAGAACTGTGGCACAATTCACCATCGAGTTTTGCACCTTGGCACTTGAAACCACTTGGGATGGCAGTGTTCTCAAGGCAGCCTTTAGGAGGGGTCTGCATGAACGCATCAAAGATGAACTCACTTATCGTGATATTCCTTCTTCTTTGGATGACTTTATAACACTTTGTATCAGTCTGGACTCTTGCTTCCAGGAGAGACAAGCCGAGAGAGACAGAACTTGGAGGGTCCTTCCCTCCCATCCTTCTATTTGTCCAGTTTCTGCAGTATCCTCTACCCCTTCAACAGCTCCAGTTACCCCAGTGGAGGAACCCATTGATCTCTCCTCCTTCAAACCCTCAGAGTCTGACAGACAGAGAAGAAGGAGATTGAGATTATGCTTTTATTGTGGATCGAACACCCACCAACTAAAGAATTGTGACATTCGGCCGGGAAAAGCCAATGCTTAGGGGATAACACTGGGGTACCTCTAAGCATAATCACTACGAAATCCCCTCACTCCTCTTGGATTCTGGTACCTGTTACCCTTACCTTCCTTCAGAATACTGTCCACACTCAAGCCTTCATTGATTCAGGGGCAGCTGGAAACTTTCTGGATTACCGTTTTATTATTAAAGCTGGCTTGCCTCTTCTGCAGAAAAGACATTGTCTCAAAATAACTACTCTGGATGGCACCCCCCTTGGTTTAGGGTTGATCCATTTTGAGTCAGCACCCCTGACTGTGGGAGTCTTTCATACCGAACAGCTGCAGTTCGAGGTCATTTATTCCCCAGCACAGCCTGTCATCCTTGGTCTTCCTTGGCTTCGTATACACAATCCACAGTTTGACTGGGCTGAAGGACAACTGGCCTCCTGGGGTAACTCCTGTTTCCACTCCTGTCTTGCTAAAGTCACTCCTCTGCTCCGAATCCCCATAGCCAGTATTGTAATGTATTGCCTCCTAATTGTTATATGGAAAGAGAGAACTTGATATATTTAATGTAATAATATCCTGAACTTCTTAAATAAAGTTTGTAGCACAGTTTCCTTCGATTACACATACACTCTATGTAGTCAAAAGGAAATAAAGTGCCTTTAATATAAGATAGAAAGATATTGCAAATACTGAAACTGAAATAGAATGTGCGCCTTTAACTACTATCTCTAAGTTCAGAATGACGCTGACAATATTCAATATAAGTGCAGGAGTTACGGTGAAACTTTCCAGTATAAATAATACAACTCAATGAGGCAATAAACATAAAGCAATAAGAATGCTATTTGTAGCTAATGAATCCGAAATATGCAGCAAGTGGAAGCATTTAGATTAGGTGAAAATGAGTACCTTATCGTGGCTTGGCAGTTCTGACTCTGAGTTGTGAGAGAGCAGCGAGGAGACTGAATACCGGTAGTGAGGCTGGAGTGCTGCGTGTGACGTCAGCGCTGCTTCAGAGAAGCCGGGTGTTTCAGGAAAAGGTAAGGGCAAGTGTCCGGTATGAAAACAAAACACAAATTTGCAATTTTAGTATATGCAGGATAAAGTTGGATGAAAATTCCACTTACATGAGGGGTGGTTGTCACAGTAGCTGACAAGAGGAAGTATCTCCGTGAAGCTCAGACTGCTTTGAGCAGAATGGAAAATTTGACAAAGTCACAGACTTCCTTGAGGGCTGATTAGGTTGCTGAAGGTAATTAGATGTTCCTTAGTTGTAGTCCAGATAAACACAGCAAGCAATCTGTAGAACTAGGAAGGCAGAGAGATTAGAAAATCAGAATGCACATAGAATATCAAGGCTCAGTGTTACTCCATGGTTGAATAACAAAATACTAAGCAAGGAGTGCTTAGTGGACAGGTGATTTAAGGAAGAACCTGGATTGCGATTGGAGGAAAGAATTAAAGGAACAGTACACCCTAAAACCCTGACATGACTCCCCCATCAAGCAAGCTGATCCTCAGCTTGAAGCCTGGGTTGATCCGGATACCTTCTGTGGAATTGGGATACCAGGCGAGAAGCATGAACGTTGGATGCAGGTTCCCAAGCATCATCCTCGTCTGAATAACCTTTCCACCTAATCAAGTATTGTAAGACTCCTCTTGAAAATCTGGAATCAAGTATATCCTTCACGTCATACACATCTGAATCCTGTGTGGATGCTATCGGTGGTAGTTGCGGGGTCAAAGACCTTGTGGGTGAGTATGGTTTGAGGAGTGACACATGAAAAGTCGAGTGAACTATCATAGAAGGAGGTAATTCCAAAGTAACTGCATTCCTATTGATAACTTTGACTATGGTAAATGGACCACAGTACTTTTGGGTCATTTTTCTACTAGGGAGTTGCAACTTCAAGTTCTTAGTTGACAACCAGACTTGATCTCCGATTTGATATTGTGGTGGCTCTCTATGTCGTAAGTCATAATAGTATTTTTGATTGTTCTGAGCTTTTGTGATGTTTTCTTTAATAAACCGGAAATTGTCTAGAAGTACATTGTTGAGTTCGTCAACCAAAGGAGAAGGTGAAGGAGCTGTTCTAATTGAGGTGATGGTTGGATGGTATCCATAATTAGCAAAAAATGGAGATAATTTTGTGGATGAATTGGTTAGATTGTTATAAGAAAAATCCGCGAATGGCAAGTATGTTATCCAATTTTCCTGCTGGTAGGAACAGAAGCAACGAAGGTACTCATCCAACCACTGGTTAATTCTTTCTACTTGTCCATTAGCCTGGGGGTGAAATGCTGTAGTAAATTGATGGGTTATATTGAGAGATAGACAAAGGCTTTTCCAAAATCTGGATGTAAACTGTGATCCACGATCTGAAATTAGCGTCATTGGTACTCCATGTAAGCGAATCACATGTTGTATGAATAGGGTGGCTGTTTCTGCTGATGTAGGAAGTTTATGGAAAGGTATGAAATGTGCCATTTTGGTGAAACTATCTACGACTACCATTATTGTAGTATATTTATCAGATGGGGGTAGATCTACTATGAAATCTACACCAACTTGCTTCCATGGTCTATCAGAGGCAGGAATTGATAGTAGAAGATCGTAGGGTGCTTTACGTTCTGTTTTACATGTTTGGCAGGTGGTACATCCTTTTATGTAATTCGAGACAGATTCCCTTATTTCTGGCCACCAGTAAGTCCTGGTTATAAGGTCCACAGTGCGAGATTCTCCTGGGTGACCTGCTAAGGGTGAGTCATGATGTTGTTTGAGTATGAGGGTCCTCATATCGTCAGGAACATAAATCTTATCTTTATAGAAGTATAATCCGTCCTTCTTGTCCAAGGTCATCTTGGAATCAGTTGGTGGTGTGATAAATGATTTCTTTATATCTGCAAGGAGGTCAGTAGTAAGTCCAATGAAACGTTCAGTGGGAATAATAGAAGTGGGAATATCTTGTGGAAAAGGTACTGATGTCTGTCGAGATAAAGCATCTGCTTTTCCATTTCTATTTGCGGACCGGTACAGAATCTGAAAATCGAATCTTGCGAAGTATAAGCTCCACCTTACCTGTCTGGCTGATAAGGTTTTGTTGCTTTGAAGGTATTGGAGGTTTTTGTGGTCTGTGTAGATTATGAAGGGCTTTTTTGCACCCTCAAGTAGATGTCTCCAAAATTCAAGGGATTTGCGTATGGCGAGTAATTCATTATCTCCGATTGCGTAGTTTCTTTCAGCTGATGTCATACATTTGGAGAAGAAAGAGATGGGATGTAAAGGTTCCTTAGATGATTTCTGTTGAGATAGGACTGCACCAATCGCAAAGTCAGATGAATCTACCTCCAGAACGTATTGTAGGTCCACATTCTGAAAAATTAGTATGGGAGCTTCTGTAAAAGCTTGTTTAAGAAATTCAAATACTTTTGAATGAGTGTTGTTCCATTGGAACGTTTGTGTAGAGCCAGTGAGTTGTGTGAGAGGTCTTACGATTGACGAGAAATTCTTTATAAATTTTCTATAATAATTAGCGAAACCTAAGAACCTTTGTAGTGATTTTTTGTCTGTAGGTTGTGGCCAATTTTTTACTGAATCAACCTTCTCGGTTTGCATTTGAATGCCGTCAGGTGAGATGGTGTACCCTAAAAATTATATAGTAGTATTGTGGAAGGAACATTTTTCTAGTTTAGCAAATAATTTATGTGTTTTCAAACGTGCTAAAACCCAACGGACGTGTTTTATATGGTCTGTTAGATTATTAGAGTAAATGAGTATGTCGTCTAAATACACTACTAAACATATGTCAAGTAAATCTCGGAATATATCGTTGATAAAATGTTGGAACTTTGTGGGGGCATTACATAGGCCGAATGGCATCACAAGGTATTCATATAGCCCATACCTAGTTCTAAATGCTGTGAGCCATTCGTCGCCTTCTCTTATACGAATAAGGTTGTAAGCCCCACGCAAGTCCAACTTTGTAAAAATAGTAGCGTTGCTTAACCTTTCGATTAATTCCGGAATTAGCGGTAGTGGGTATCGGTTTTTCACTGTCCTTTTTTTAAGCTCCCGGTAGTCAATTATTGGTCTAAGAGAAGAATCTTTGTTTGTAACAAAGAACATTCCTGCTGCTGCAGGTGATGAGGAAGGTCTAATAAAACCTTTCCTTAAATTATCCTGTAAATACTCTTTTAGATGAGTCAATTCGGGTTGACTCAAGGGGTAAAGATGTCCCACAGGTAATGTTGCACCAGGGATGAGTTCTATTGGGCAATCATATACTCGGTGGGGAGGAAGAGTTTCAGCTTCGGTTTTACTGAATACTTCAATGAAATCTTGGTAAGGTTTGGGTATCAGTGTTTTTTCTGGCTCTGTGTGTAGTATTGCTGGTTGTGGGTAACAAGTATTATTACACTATGTAAAGTGGAAGTTAACTGTTAGATTTGACCAATCTATTTGAGGATTGTGTGTTTGTAACCAGAACAAACCTAAAACAATTGGAAAATGTGGTGAGGGTATAACATCAAATGTTAAGTATTCAGTATGACGATTTTTAGTGGTGACTAATAGAGGAATAGTATTATGTGTGATGGGACCCTTAGATATCACTGAACCATCAATAACTTTAAGTGAGACTGGGTTTTGTTTCAATACAGTGGGTATTTTATTCTGTTGTACAATTGATATATCGATGAAATTGCCAAAGGCTCCTGAATCGACAATGGCGGAAGTAGCCAATCTCCTAAGGTCCCACTGCAACAGGAGAGATAAATTGCAGTAAGATATAAGTGTGTCAGAACGTCTGGAATTATTAATAAACTTGAACTTACTCTTTTTGTTCTTGCGTAATACAGGGCAGTCCGTTACAATATGGCTAGGATTTGCGCAATACATGCACAGGTGATTTGTTCTTCTCAACCTTTCTTCAGGAGTGAGTGGTCCTAGTATAATTCCTATTTCCATTGGTGTAACTTGATCCGTAAGAGGGGCTTTCATGTGAGAATATGTGGAGGTACTGGCTTTCAAAGGTGATTCTGAATGTCCACGTTCTGCCTTCCGTTCTCTAAGCCTGCGATCTATTTGTATAGCCACTTTCATAAGAGCTTCCAGGCTGCTTGGTAGCTCTATGCGAGCTAGCTCATCCTTCACAGAGTTGGACAAGCCTAGACGGAACTGGTTTCTGAGCGATACTAGACTCCACGCAGAATCAGAAGCATATAACTTGAATTCAGTGATGTACTCTTCCACTGATTTTTTCCCTTGTTTTAGGTTCCTCATTTTCTGTTCTGCCGTTAATTGAATATCAGTGTCTCTGTATAGCTCATCCATGGCGAGGAAAAAATCTGTCAGAGAATGTAATACTGGATCATTTGATTCGCACAAATGATCTGCCCAGATTCTGGGTTCTGACCTTAGAAAGGAGATTGTGGATAATACCCTAACCCTATCTGTAGGGTAGGTTTTGGGTTTTAAATTGTACAGGAGATGGCATGCGTTTTTGAACTGTCTATAACATCTCCTGTCACCATGAAACAGATCTGGCAAACTGATCTGTGGTTCTGTACTGGGGGTTTGTTGTTCTTTACCCTCCTTAATCAGTTCCCTAAGAACCTGATTTTCAAATCAAGGATAGCCTGCCCCATTTGGTCTACCTTTTGACTCAGGTTATAGACTATTTGGGGTATTTCAGCAGGATCCATTCCTATTTCTTTTTATTTTTTAAGGCTTAGTATTATGTAATGTATTGCCTCCTAATTGTTATATGGAAAGAGAGAACTTGATATATTTAATGTAATAATATCCTGAACTTCTTAAATAAAGTTTGTAGCACAGTTTCCTTCGATTACACATACACTCTATGTAGTCAAAAGGAAATAAAGTGCCTTTAATATAAGATAGAAAGATATTGCAAATACTGAAACTGAAATAGAATGTGCGCCTTTAACTACTATCTCTAAGTTCAGAATGACGCTGACAATATTCAATATAAGTGCAGGAGTTACGGTGAAACTTTCCAGTATAAATAATACAACTCAATGAGGCAATAAACATAAAGCAATAAGAATGCTATTTGTAGCTAATGAATCCGAAATATGCAGCAAGTGGAAGCGTTTAGATTAGGTGAAAATGAGTACCTTATCGTGGCTTGGCAGTTCTGACTCTGAGTTGTGAGAGAGCAGCGAGGAGACTGAATACCGGTAGTGAGGCTGGAGTGCTGCGTGTGACGTCAGTGCTGCTTCAGAGAAGCCGGGTGTT
Source organism: Bombina bombina (assembly GCF_027579735.1). NCBI lineage: Eukaryota > Metazoa > Chordata > Amphibia > Anura > Bombinatoridae > Bombina > Bombina bombina. The sequence goes on along the minus strand of NC_069506.1, from coordinate 106,942,860 downwards.
TCAGGAAAAGGTAAGGGCAAGTGTCCGGTATGAAAACAAAACACAAATTTGCAATTTTAGTATATGCAGGATAAAGTTGGATGAAAATTCCACTTACATGAGGGGTGGTTGTCACAGTAGCTGACAAGAGGAAGTATCTCCGTGAAGCTCAGACTGCTTTGAGCAGAATGGAAAATTTGACAAAGTCACAGACTTCCTTGAGGGCTGATTAGGTTGCTGAAGGTAATTAGATGTTCCTTAGTTGTAGTCCAGATAAACACAGCAAGCAATCTGTAGAACTAGGAAGGCAGAGAGATTAGAAAATCAGAATGCACATAGAATATCAAGGCTCAGTGTTACTCCATGGTTGAATAACAAAATACTAAGCAAGGAGTGCTTAGTGAATAATACAGGTACTAAGGGAGGCGCTAAAAAAGCCAAAGGTATCAAGCACTTATAAAATTTAATAAAAACACATATGCATACAATATCATATATAAAAGGGGACGTCTCCCCAAAACGAATACTACTATTTAATTACTTAAAATACTAAAAAATACAATTGATATAAATTCCCACAGATAAAAAACATACAGTCTGTATAGAGCAGTCCCAATCAGTTCGTTATGATAAGGTCAGAAAGAAATGTCTTTTCTCCATATAAAAAGTAACTGAGTATACGGTCAGCGTTTCACTAGTCAAATACCACCAAGCTGCCAAATTGATAGACCAATTGCTGCCAAACAGTGTAAGTAGATGATTATATACTTGCAATTCCAAAGTCCTCTTACTGTGTAAGATATCACTTTAGCAAAACATTCAGCCGTGTACTTTACCAGATCCTTATACGTGAGGTGGATGTCTTTTCCCCTCGCCCGGTATTCACCTCGAGCGGGGCCGACTGAAACTTTCTGGCGTCTGACGTCACTGAAAGATGTTCCGGTTTAGGAGAAGAAGCCGGTTCCTGCGCTTACTTCTATGACCTGTAGTCACGGTCCTCTCAGATGAGCCCTGCACTTAGTGCTTATAGCACGCAAGGGATTGGATACTGGGCAATGTGAATGATATCCCAGAATTGCTGCCAAACAAGATGATTTACTCCTATTTAGGAGAAAATAGTTCCAAAATGTATAACCCGGGTTATTAAGTAGGATATGTAAATTGTTGTCACAGAAATAAAAACAACAACACTGCCAACCCACACGACGCGTTTCGCCCTCCTATGGGCTTTATCAAGATATTGGTGGCAAGTGTGAATGCCCTTATTTAAAGGGGTGTCTTTCAGTCTGATTGGTGGTGGTTTCAATTAGCAGAATTGCCTTAAGGTGGTATTTTGACTTTTAGTAGCAACTTCTTTTTAAGGTGATATTTTTCTCTTCTGACCTTTTAAATGAAATCATACAATCTTGCTGTTACAGGGACCTCACAATCGTACCAGAAAAAGGATTGCAATAGATTAATAAATAGATTATTCATAAATTAATAGTCATCCATCTTTAACGGGACCTCTATGTGTAATTAAAAGGAGATACAAAATCAATTTATCACTACAAACTGGCTCAATGGCTTCCTATTAAAGAGCTGTGTAAATATATCAAATGTAATTACATGAGTATACCATAAAATGTGCTAATAAAATTACATAAATCTCATAATAAAGTGCAAAGTTAGTATATAATCTTACAAGTGAAAAAAATCTAATACCTATGTAAGTGTAATATAATCTAAAATAATATATCATTCAAATAAAAAGGGAGAGAGATCTAATTCAGAATTTAATCCCTTAGGATATAGGGTGTCATACTTATAGATATATTCTGCTTCCCTTATAAGGAGGGTTTTCTCGATATTACCACCTCTCCAATGATTGTTTATTTTAAGAATACCCCAATATTTCAAATCCCTAGTGTTACCATGGTGAACTTCCTTAAAGTGCTTATATAAATGTGTGTCTTCTTTTTCTTTTTCTATACAAAGAAGGTGTTCTCTTATTCTATCCCGGAGACTCCTCTTGGTTTCTCCGAAATAGAATAAGTTGCATGTGCATTTCAATACATATATAATATTCTTATGAGTGCATCTAATAATTCCCTTTATCGTGATATCTTCACCCAAACTATTAATTTTCAGATTCTTCAATTTTGAGCTATGTGTGCATGCTTTACATGTGTAGCAGGGAAAGAAACCTGCTACACTTCTACCCTCCAGATCTAATTGTTTTTTATCTCTTGTCTTCTTTCGTATTTCACTAGGGGCCAGAGTTGTTTTAAAATTCTTTGCTCTCTTAAAAATAAAGGTCGGTCTGTCCGCCAACTGATTCCCTATAATGTTATCCTCTTTTAATAAGTGCCAGTTCCTTTTAATAATTTTTTTAATCAGATAATGGTCTGCGTTATAATCCGTTATAAATGGAACAATAATTTTGTCTCCTTTAATAATATCCTTTGTTTGATAATTTAAAAGATCATCCCTATTCTTCATTTGTGCTTTTTTTATAGCCCCTGTAATATTTTCCTCCTCATAACCCTTTACAGTAAATTTATCTGCTAGGGCTACTACCTGTCTTTCAAAGTCCTCAATACATGAGCAGTTTTTTCTTATCCGTAAGCTTTGGCCGAACGGGATATTGTCCTTCCAAAGCTTCAGATGGCAACTATCCGCATGTAGCAGATTGTTGCAATCTTCCTCTTTAAAGTAAGTTTGTGCTTCCAATTTTTGGTCTATTACCATAATCTCTAAATCTAAAAACACCACTTTTTCTTTACTATAATGACTCACAAATTTAAGACCATTATTATTGTCGTTCATCTCTACAAAGAGTTTAATCAATTCCTGCTCAGGACCCTTCCATATAATTAATAGGTCATCTATATAACGTTTATAGAGTACGAGATTTGCACCGAGATCTCTACTATTAAAGAAATGCTCTTCCCAGACACCCATAAAGAGGTTGGCATAACTCTGTGCAAACCTCGTACCCATCGCGGTCCCTTCTATCTGCAGGAAAAATTTGTTGTCGAACGAAAAATAATTATGCTCCAATATATACCTGATATTATTTAAGATAAATTTTCTTTGTTCATCCCTCATATTAGAATCTTGTTCTAAATAGTGTCTGACAGCTTGTATACCTTGTTCGTGCTTGATTATGGTATATAATGACGACACATCACATGTCGCCATTATCATGTCATTACTCCATTCTATCGATTTAAGACAATTCAGCACTTGAGTAGAATCTTTGAGATACGAGTCCAAATTAGATACATAGGGCTGAAGGAATTTGTCAATATATTGGGACACATTTGCTGATATGGAGTTAATCCCAGACACTATTGGTCTCCCCGGGGGGGTTAATCAGACACTTGTGGACCTTCGGTAGGAAATAAAAAATGGGGATTCTCGGGTGGTCCGATGTTAAATATGAAAATTCTTTATCATTTAGGATTCCTTTTTTATTTCCCTCTATTAGCATTTTATCAAGAATTATTTTGTATCTTTTTGTTGGGTCACTGGTTAACAATCTATATGTTTTCTTATAATTGAGGAGTCTGTAGGCCTCTGCCATATACTTTGTTGTGTCCATAATTACTACCCTTTTAGAGAAACAAGCGTGTAATGACCATGAAATAACAGATAATTTTCGTCATACTAGTCTGAAGTCAAAGTCAAGATTTAACCCCACTTTTGCCAAAGGCAATTTTTTAGAAACATTTGAAAAGATAGTAACCAATGATATAAGGAAATGTAGTCTCCCCAAATTAAGAAAACAAAATATAAGCAAAAAAGAAAGAGAGACCCTGAGTGAGTTACAAACCAATAATCAAATCACCATAAAGCCGGCGGACAAGGGTGGAGGGGTAGTAATTATGGACACAACAAAGTATATGGCAGAGGCCTACAGACTCCTCAATGATAAGAAAACATATAGATTGTTAACCAGTGACCCAACAAAAAGATACAAAATAATTCTTGATAAAATGCTAATAGAGGGAAATAAAAAAGGAATCCTAAATGATAAAGAATTTTCATATTTAACATCGGACCACCCGAGAATCCCCATTTTTTATTTCCTACCGAAGGTCCACAAGTGTCTGATTAACCCCCCGGGGAGACCAATAGTGTCTGGGATTAACTCCATATCAGCAAATGTGTCCCAATATATTGACAAATTCCTTCAGCCCTATGTATCTAATTTGGACTCGTATCTCAAAGATTCTACTCAAGTGCTGAATTGTCTTAAATCGATAGAATGGAGTAATGACATGATAATGGCGACATGTGATGTGTCGTCATTATATACCATAATCAAGCACGAACAAGGTATACAAGCTGTCAGACACTATTTAGAACAAGATTCTAATATGAGGGATGAACAAAGAAAATTTATCTTAAATAATATCAGGTATATAATGGAGCATAATTATTTTTCGTTCGACAACAAATTTTTCCTGCAGATAGAAGGGACCGCGATGGGTAAGAGGTTTGCACCGAGTTATGCCAACCTCTTTATGGGTGTCTGGGAAGAGCATTTCTTTAATAGTAGAGATCTCGGTGCAAACCTCGTACTCTATAAACATTATATAGATGACCTATTAATTATATGGAAGGGTCCTGAGCAGGAATTGATTAAACTCTTTGAAGAGATGAACGACAATAATAATGGTCTTAAATTTGTGAGTCATTATAGTAAAGAAAAAGTGGTGTTTTTAGATTTAGAGATTATGGTAATAGACCAAAAATTGGAAGCACAAACTTACTTTAAAGAGGTAGATTGCAACAATCTGCTACATGCGGATAGTTGCCATCTGAAGCTTTGGAAGGACAATATCCCGTTCGGCCAAAGCTTACGGATAAGAAAAAACTGCTCACGTATTGAGGACTTTGAAAGACAGGTAGTAGTCCTAGCAGATAAATTTACTGTAAAGGGTTATGAGGAGGAAAATATTACAGGGGCTATAAAAAAAGCACAAATGAAGAATAGGGATGATCTTTTAAATTATCAAACAAAGGATATTATTAAAGGAGACAAAATTATTGTTCCATTTATAACGGATTATAACGCAGACCATTATCTGATTAAAAAAATTATTAAAAGGAACTGGCACTTATTAAAAGAGGATAATATCATAGGGAATCAGTTGGCGGACAGACCGACCTTTATTTTTAAGAGAGCAAAGAATTTTAAAACAACTCTGGCCCCTAGTGAAATACGAAAGAAGACAAGAGACCAAAAACAATTGGATCTGGAGGGTAGAAGTGTAGCAGGTTTCTTTCCCTGCTACACATGTAAAGCATGCACACATAGCTCAAAATTGAAGAATCTGAAAATTAATTGTTTGGGTGAAGATATCACGATAAAGGGAATTATTAGATGCACTCATAAGAATATTATATATGTATTGAAATGCACATGCAACTTATTCTATTTCGGAGAAACCAAGAGGAGTTTCCGGGATAGAATAAGAGAACACCTTCTTTGTATAGAAAAAGAAAAAGAAGACACACATTTATATAAGCACTTTAAGGAAGTTCACCATGGTAACACTAGGGATTTGAAATATTGGGGTATTCTTAAAATAAACAATCATTGGAGAGGTGGTAATATCGAGAAAACCCTCCTTATAAGGGAAGCAGAATATATTTATAAGTATGACACCCTATATCCTAAGGGATTAAATTCTGAATTAGATCTCTCTCCCTTTTTATTTGAATGATATATTATTTTAGATTATATTACACTTACATAGGTATTAGATTTTTTTCACTTGTAAGATTATATACTAACTTTGCACTTTATTATGAGATTTATGTAATTTTATTAGCACATTTTATGGTATACTCATGTAATTACATTTGATATATTTACACAGCTTTTTAATAGGAAGCCATTGAGCCAGTTTGTAGTGATAAATTGATTTTGTATCTCCTTGTAATTACACATAGAGGTCCAGTTAAAGATGGATGACTATTAATTTATGAATAATCTATTTATTAATCTATTGCAATCCTTTTTCAGGTACGATTGTGAGGTCCCTGTAACAGCAAGATTGTATGATTTCATTTAAAAGGTCAGAAGAGAAAAATATCACCTTAAAAAGAAGTTGCTACTAAAAGTCAAAATACCACCTTAAGGCAATTCTGCTAATTGAAACCACCACCAATCAGACTGAAAGACACCCCTTTAAATAAGGGCATTCACACTTGCCACCACTATCTTGATAAAGCCCATAGGAGGGCGAAACGCGTCGTGTGTGTTGGCAGTGTTGTTGTTTTTATTTCTGTGACAACAATTTACATATCCTACTTAATAACCCGGGTTATACATTTTGGAACTATTTTCTCCTAAATAGGAGTAAATCATCTTGTTTGGCAGCAATTCTGGGATATCATTCACATTGCCCAGTATCCAATCCCTTGCGTGCTATAAGCACTAAGTGCAGGGCTCATCTGAGAGGACCGTGACTACAGGTCATAGAAGTAAGCGCAGGAACCGGCTTCTTCTCCTAAACCGGAACATCTTTCAGTGACGTCAGACGCCAGAAAGTTTCAGTCGGCCCCGCTCGAGGTGAATACCGGGCGAGGGGAAAAGACATCCACCTCACGTATAAGGATCTGGTAAAGTACACGGCTGAATGTTTTGCTAAAGTGATATCTTACACAGTAAGAGGACTTTGGAATTGCAAGTATATAATCATCTACTTACACTGTTTGGCAGCAATTGGTCTATCAATTTGGCAGCTTGGTGGTATTTGACTAGTGAAACGCTGACCGTATACTCAGTTACTTTTTATATGGAGAAAAGACATTTCTTTCTGACCTTATCATAACGAACTGATTGGGACTGCTCTATACAGACTGTATGTTTTTTATCTGTGGGAATTTATATCAATTGTATTTTTTAGTATTTTAAGTAATTAAATAGTAGTATTCATTTTGGGGAGACGTCCCCTTTTATATATAATATTGTATGCATATGTGTTTTTATTAAATTTTATAAGTGCTTGATACCTTTGGCTTTTTTAGCGCCTCCCTTAGTACCTTTATTATTCTCTCTTATTTTAGACAATTGTAGGGATATTTGTCTTTTTAAGGGGGTGTTTGGTTATCTATTTGGCCTAGCGCACCTATCCCTCCCTTTTACTTCAAGGAGTGCTTAGTGGACAGGTGATTTAAGGAAGAACCTGGATTGCGATTGGAGGAAAGAATTAAAGGAACAGTACACCCTAAAACCCTGACAAGTATACAGACTACCCCAAACCTTACCTCAGTATATGTGGACTTCGCATATGTGTTTGGGAAAAAAGCAGCTGACAGGCTGCCACCCCACCGTCCTTATGACTACAAAATCGACCTCTTTCCCAGAGCCCTACTTCCTAAAGGCAGGACTTATCCACTCTCCAAAGCTGAAACCAAATCCATGGAGGAGTACATCCAAGAGAACCTAGCTAAAGGTTTAATATGCCCTTCCTCCTCTCCTGCTGGGGCAGGCTTCTTTTTTGTCAGTAAGAAGGATGGTGGGTTCAGACCCTGCATCAACTACAGGGGCTTGAACAACATAACTATCAAGAATCGCTAACCCATTCCTTTGATCACCAAACTGTATGACTCACTCCAGAACGCTCGCTTCTTCACCAAGTTGGTCTTACGTGGGGCATACAATCTGATCCGTATCTTACCAGGCCACGAATGGAAGACCACCTTCAACACAAGATCAGGGCATTACAAATACTTTGGAATGCCCTTTGGGCTGTCTAACGCCCCTGCAGTCTTCTAGGCATTTGTCAACGATGTGTTCCGTGAACGCCTCAATCGCTTTGTCATCGTCTACCGGGATGACATTCCTTTTTCTCTTCCACTCTGGAGGAGCATCATAAGCACGTGAAACAGGTACTACAATTTCTCAGAGACAATTATTTGGTAGCCAAACTAGAAAAAATTGAGTTTGATCAAGTTCAGATCCAGTTCCTTGGTTATGTCATCTCAAAAGAAGGGTTTGCCATGGATCCTGCTAAACTCACCACAGTTTTAGAATGGCCTCAACCTACTTGATTAAAGGAATTACAGAGATTCTTGGGGTTCTCCAATTATTACCGCAAATTTATAAGAAACTTTTCTCAAACAGTCGCTCCATTCACAGAATTGACAAAACGGAACAAAGACTGCAAACATTGGCCCCCTGAGGCCATATATGCCTTCACTTGTCTAAAAAAACCCATATGAATATGGGCTTCACACGAAAAAAATATATAAAAAACCCTTTACAGACAAATGATAATTAACAGTCTGATATATATAATAAAACTACAGCTGCACCTCTCAACACATATACTATGAAAGTAAAGTGAATCAGACTCCTATAACAAGTGCATGTAACACCAGAGGGCGCTAATATGATTAAAAATTGTGTATACCCAATTTAAAAAGATTTTTTAAAAACAAATGAACAATGGTATATAGTAATGGATAATGGTACCTCATTAAATAAAATGTCCCAGTTTAAAAGTCCACTAGAAAATGTATAGTCTTATAATTGGACACATAAGTTCAAAAATTTTTTCTTGACTGTCGGCAGTGGACTCTCCCTGATTCAGAATCAGGATCCTTCTTTTTCCAAAACGAAGCCAATCTGTGTAGGATTTAAACACAAACAAGATCGACCATTGTGTGTATCCACAGACCCAATATATTTCACACAGCAGTATTCAATTTCCAGGGTACTCACACTTTTGCAGAGCACACCAGTGTGCTTGTGGGAACGGACTGGTTATCAGAGCAAACCAGCTTGCTCTCTCCGGTATGCTCTCTCCTCGCAGGTGTGGATAATGACAGATCCACTGGCGCCTCACAGTAAATCAGTGTACTGAGACTTCACTTAGCAGCGGCTTGGTAATGAGAACCTCACTTGTCAAGGAATGGCAGACAATGATGATAAAAAACAAATCTTTAATCATTAGTAATACCAAAATCCTTACAATACAAGTGGGTGGACAATGTGTAACAATAAAATTTGCTACGCGTTTCTCGGCTCACTTAGCCGTTTCCTCAGGCATATTAAAAACACATTTTTAGCCCGGCTATATAGTGCCGCTCATTACCAAACCAAAACTATACCCTCCCCCTTCCTTTGCTAGGGGGTGTGTGTAGGCTATCCAATCAGTGAATATCATTTTCATACCAAAAAGTTGTTATCATACAACCACCAACTCTCACTTGGTATACAAATAAGATAATGTATCCATAATGTCCCTACATTTAACAAATCACATACTAAAACATATTTAAAAACAAATTCAAAGAAACACTTGTTGCAATTGCTCTTTCACCTATTGTCGTATAGCCAGTCTATATTTTGTTCAGCATGTAAATATTCTCCTCTATAAGATTGTAAAAGCTAACATGATGGTTCACATTAAAAACACTGAAATCGGATTGTCGACCCTAATATATCTCAGCAATATAAACATATTTCACCTCCAAAGTACAACCAAATCGACGATTGAACCATTACTTTTGGTATAGTTTGTATATAAGCTTAACTGAACATATAATAAAATATATAAACCTAACAATTTTAATGTTCCGGCTCCTAAAATAATTTTTATGACAATAAATCAGCTAGTACAATTTGCACTGGCCACTGTATTTATATAATTTTGATACATTAAATGCACTGTATTTTTAGTGAAGAAAGTTCGCCAGTAAAATTTTTTTTTTTTTCACTGACCGGCAAATTTATGTGATAGTGATATATATAGTGCACCGGATACTAAGTAACAAAAATTTTTATATAATAATATGTGTAATAAGAATTTTGTATAAAATCTATATATATAAGCGTACAATTATTATTATTTATAAATCTATATGGAATATAAAATATCCCTCAATCCATCTATCATCTGTGGTACAATTGTAATAATATATATTAATATTGTGTGATAAAATATAATGTGAAAATATAGTGATTATACTAGTATAAATATAATGTGAAAAACTAGTAATAACTAGTGCATAAGTGTGATAGTAATAGAAGTATCCCTTTGTTTGTGCACTAATTGTATTATGCAACCATCTAATGCAGATAAAAATTGTGACTCTAAAGTGAATACATTACCAATATACATATATATATATATATACACACATATATATATACATATATATACATATATACATTTCATTTAGGATTTTTTTAAAAATGCATAACATTATAATCTTAGTGATATGTGTTTATTAATGTGAACAACACCTCTATATTTCTCTATATGTGCTTATAATTTGGTGTGTTTATGTGTGGAATAGATCAATAATGTAATCTTGAACTTCAGTGTAACAGGCCGATATAAACATTAAATATGGTCTAATATATCGTATATTATAAAATAATTAAATTACAGGAACTAACATACTGAATGTCTGTAAGGACATCAAAATAATAATATTATGGTGTATATAACTGTACTGCCAATCCTCCCCTAACTTGGCTATTAATAATGATCTGTCTATAATCAAAACCCGTGTGATGTGTTTTGCTCTCAAAAGGCTGCAGAGTCTATCACTTCATTTAATCCCTCAGGGAACAGGGAACCAAATTTATGGATCCAATAAGTCTCTCTTTGACGTAGCTTATTGAACTTATGTGTCCAATTATAAGACTATACATTTTCTAGTGGACTTTTAAACTGGGACATTTTATTTAATGAGGTACCATTATCCATTACTATATACCATTGTTCATTTGTTTTTAAAAAATCTTTTTAAATTGGGTATATACTTGTCTAAAAAAGGCTTTCTGTTTTGCTCTGTGATATCCCAGAGGGGGATGTAAAGGCGCGCTGTTGAAAAAGAGGGAGTTGGTGACAAATGCAAAAAAAAATAAAAAAATATTTACAGAGGTAGTCGTATAGAGTTGTTTTGGACAGTCAGATGAGAGAAAGCCTTGATGGCTAAAGTCCCTGGATGGGTGGTGTTCCTGGCGGTCAGGTCCCGGTGGGCAGCTCCTCTATGTCCCAGAGAGCAGGAGTGTTGCTATAGAAATATGAAGAAAAGAGGGCGCCACATAGGGTGATATCGTTTGGTACAGAGAGCACAAGCGTAGAAAATGTAATGCGCTTACCAGAAGCTGTGGTACTGTTCTATGACCAGTACTATCTCGCCTGCTAGCACTTGAATCAGTGGCTAGTACACTGTCAGACTGTTTCTGTTTTGCTCCTGTGCTTCGCTATCCTGATTCTGACCTACAGTTCACTTTAGAGGTTAATGCCTCCAAGATAGGGGCTGGAGCAGTTCTAACCCAAAGGGATCCTTTAACCTCCAAGTCGCACCCTGTAACCTTTTTTTCCAAACACTTTACTCCTGCAGAGAGAGATTATGATGTGGGTAATCTTGAACTCCTAGCCCTTAAGATTGCCTTGACTGAATGGCGCCATTGGTAAGAAGGCACTGCCAATCCTATTCAGATTCTCACCGACCACAAGAATCTGACTTACCTAGAGACTGCTCATCGACTCAATCCTTGACAGGCCAGATGGGCCTTGTTCTTTTCCCGTTTTAATTTTGTGGTCTCTTATCTTCCTGGGACTAAAAACAAGAAGGCTGACGCCCTTTCCCGTCAGTTTCCTCACTCAAGTATTTCTCTGAAGCTCCTATTGAGCACATCATACCTCCCTCCTGTGTGGTTGCTCAACTGAACACCACCCTTCTTCAAAGACTGCAATATGCCCAGTCTGGTAAACCTCCTGAAGCCCCAGTGGCTTCCGATATCTTTTTTGTACCTTTGAACATACGCATTTCTGTGCTGTCCTGGGCTCATGATAGTAAACTCTCAGGACATCCTGGTTTGACATGGACTTTTAAGCGTCTTTCCCAACACGTATGGTGGCCTACTATGAAGTCTGATGTTCAGGATTATGTGAAATCCTGCACAACTTGTGCTGCTAACAAAACTCCACGATCCCTGCCTCCTGGCTTGCTCCAACCATTATCCATTCCCAAACAACCATGGACACACATAACAATGGATTTCATTGAGGACCTTCCTCCTTCTGACCACCATACGGTTATCTGGGTTGTGGTGGATCGCTTTTCCAGACTGGCTCATTTTGTACCCCTAACCAAACTGCCTTCTGCCCAAGAATTATCGTCTCTTTTTCTCTTGCATGTGGTATGACTTCATGGCATTCCTGTGTATATTGTTTCCGACAGAGGTCCACAGTTCATCTCTACCTTTTGGAGAGCCTTTTCTAAGTTGATTGGAACCACTGTTTTCTTGTCTTCTGGCTACCATCCTCAGACCAATGGACTAACTGAGAGTAAACCAGGATCTCAAAGCTTACCTTACAGCCTTTGTCAACACTCTCCATACCAACTGGTCTGAGTTGTTACCCCAAGCTGAGCTGGCAAGAAACACTCATTGGCACTCTTCTCTTCAATGTTCTCCATTTCAAGCCACAGCAGGGTATTAACTTTGTGTCTTCCCTCTTTCTGCTCAGTCCACTGGGGTTCCTGCTGCAGACCAACACTTTACTGAACTCAACCACTCATTGGCAACGCGTTCGCTCTCAGCTACGTTCAGCTGTCTCTAGATACAAAGAGTTTTCTGATCATCATAGAGCTTCTGTACATGCTATCTCGGTAGGTGAACGTGTTTGGGTTTCTACTTGACATATTGGTCTACGTTAACCCTGTCAAAAATTAGGGCCTAGGTTTATCGGTCCATACAAAGTCCAGAAAAGACTGTCTCCTGTTGCCTACAAAGTGGCCTTACCAAAACTCTGCGCATACACCCAGTCTTCCACATATCACTACTCAAGCCTTACATGAAGAGTGGATATAATTGGCTCCGAGCTCCTCCTCCTCTGCTCCTGGTCTGTAGTGACCCTGAATATGTGGTTGCTAAGATCCTGGACTCCAGATACAGGCGCAGACAACTGCAGTATCTGGTATATTGGAAGGGTTACTCTGTGGCATATCGTTCCTGGGTTCCTGCCTGTGATGTGCATGCTCCATCTTTGGTCTCCAGATTCCATGCTGCTCATACTTTGAGGTAGACTTTGGTTCCCAGAGGGGACCCTTGAGAGGGGGCTATGTTGCGCCACACCGCCTGCTGTTCTGCTCATTGCCTAGGGAGGAGTCGGCTCCTCTCTGCATGCAGCGGTGACATCATCGCTGCACGCTTCCTCCCTTCTTAAGCCGGTCAGGATCTCCTGTGGCACGAACCCTGCGCCTATGTAAGTTACTCACTTGTAGATGTTACTTAGTGTTCTCCTGGGTGTTATTATTGCTTTATGCTGGACAGTTATATTGCTGCTGACCTCTGCTTGTCTGACCACTCTGCCTGTTAACCCCTAAACTGCTGGATTGATTTACTGCTGCTGAACTCTGCTTGTCTGACCACTCTGCCTGTTAACCCCTAAACTGCTGGATTGATTTACTGCTGCTGAACTCTGCTTGTCTGACCACTCTGCCTGTTTACCCCTAAACTGCTGGATTGATTTACTGCTGCTGAACTCTGCTTGTCTGACCACTCTGCCTGTTAACCCCTAAACTGCTTGATTGATTTACTGCTGCTGAACTCTGCTTGTCTGACCACTCTGCCTGTTTACCCCTAAACTGCTGGATTGATATACTATTGCTGAACCCTGCCTGTCTGACTACTCTGCTTGATTAACCCCTATTGCTCTGGATTGCCTCTCTGTTGCCAAACCCTGCCTGCCTAACCATCCTAGTGGTTTATCTCTGGACTGCTTTACCGTTGCCAGATCCTGCCTGCCTGACCATCCTAGTGGTTTATCTCTGGACTGCTCTACCATTGCCAAACCCTGCCTGCTTGACCATTCTATTGGTTTACCTTTAAACTACCTTTCTCTGATTCCCTGCCTGTTGCCGAAGACTATCCTGTCTGTGGTGAGTGCCGCTTACCTCATCTTGCAAACTTTCTCTACTCTGGGATATTCCCTATCATTCCGGCTCGACACCGGGATAAGAAAACTACTGGCCGAGTTCGGTCTTTTAGGGGAATATCCCACGAGCATTACAGCCAACAGGTAAAAACAATCTGGGACAAATTATCAAACACTAGTCCCAAAGCCCGTGTACACGAGGTTCCACCCCTCGCTCTCTCTCTCTCTATCACCCCTCTCTTTGCTCTCTCTTTCCCCCCTCTCTTCTGCTCTCTCTCCCCCCTCTCTCTATTTTGCTCTCTCTCCCCCCTCTCTTTTGCTCTCTCTCCCTTCTCTTTTGCTCTCTCTCCCTCTCTTTTTCTCTCTCTCTACCCCCTCTCTCTATTTTTGCTCTCTCTGCCTCTCTTTTCCTCCCTCTCTTTTGCGCTTTCCCCCTCTGTTTTGCGCTCTCCTCCCTCTCTTTTGCTCTCTCTCCCCCTCTTTTTTGCTGTCTCTCTCCCTCCCCTTCTCTTTTGTTCTCTCTCTCCCCTCTCTTTTGCTGTCTCTCTCCCTCTCTTTTGCTGTCTCTCTCCCTCTCTTTTGCTCTCTTTATCCCCCCTCTTTTGCTCTCTCTCCCCCTATCTTTTGCTCTCTCCCTCCCTTTCTTTTGCTCTCTCCCCCCTCTATTTTGCTGTCTCTCTCCCCCTCTCTTTTGCTCTATATCCCCCTCTCTTTTGCTCTCTCTATCCCCCCTCTTTTGCTTTCTCTCTCCCCCCTTTCTTTTGCTCTCTCCCCCTCTCTTTTGCTGTCTCTCTCCCTCTCTTTGCTCTCTCTATGCCCCCTCTTTTTCTCTCTCTATCCCCCTCTCTTTTGCTCTCTCTCTCTCCCCCTCTCTTTTGCACTCTCTCTCATCCCTCTTTTGCTCTCTCTCTCCCCTCTCTTTTGCTTTCTCCCCCCTTTCTTCCCCCCTCTCTTTGGCGCTCTCTCTCCCCTCTCTTTTGTGCTCTCTCCCCCCTCTCTTTTGCTCTCTCTCTCTGCTTCTCTCCCCCCTCTCTTTTGCGCTCTCTCTCCCCTCGTTTGTGCTCTACCCCTCTCTTTTGTTCTCTCTCCCCTCTCTTTTGCTCTCTCTCTCCCCTTTCTCCCCCTCTCTTTTGCTGTCTCTCTCCCTCTCTTTTGCTCTATCTCTCTCTCCCCTTTCTTTTGCTCTCCCTCCCCCTCTCTTTTGCTGTCTCTATCTCCCCTATTTTGCTCTCTCTCTTTCCCCTTTCTTTTGCTTCCCCCTCTCTTTTGCTCTCTCTATGCCCCCCTCTTTTACTCTCTCTTTCCCCCCTCTTTTGCTCTTTCTCTATCCCCCCTCTCTCTCCCTTTTTTTGTGCTCACCCCCCTCTTTTGCTCTTACTCCTCTCTCTTTTGCTCTCTCTCTCCCCTTTCTCCCCCATCTCTTTTGCTGTCTCTCTCCCTCTCTTTTGCTCTCTCTATCTCCCCAATTTTGCTCTCTCTCTCCACTTTCTTTTGCTCTCCCTCCCCCACTCTTTTGCTGTCTCTCTCCCTCTATTTTGCTCTGTCTATCCCCCCTCTTTTGCTCTCTCTCTATCCCCCCTCTTTTGAGCTCTCTCTCTCTCCCGTCCGCACGGTCCCGCCTGGCCCCGCCCACGTCACACCCGACCACGCCCATGCCAATCCCAGCCCCAGCCGCGTCACGCACGACCCCTTAATGCACGGTCAGCCCCAGATGCCAGATCAGTGTGTTGAAGGTCAGGTGTGTTTGACCTCGTGCTGTCTCTACTGTGCATGACAGCTTCGGACAAACATATTTGGCCTTTTATATTATAGGATATTGAGCATGTTACTTAATGAGCCCATCTCTCTGTCAGCTTCCCAAGCCCTACTGCATACACCTGAGAAAGCCTTTAGCTGTACAATTAACACATTTATTAGAATTGTCTGTACGGCGACCAGAATTTGTATCGCCAAGTACTGGAAAGTAGGATCCCCGTCATGGCCAGAAGTTATTAATAAAATTAATAATGCTATGTCAGAATCAGCATCCTGGATACTTGTATTGTATGGTTGTACCGGATAATGAACAAAGACTCTTGTGAAGCAATAGACAGAGAGAGTACAGCGGGTCCCTAAGCAATAGTGACATGAGGGATACACTAAATCACCACACAACACCTCCATAGAATTCAGGATATACTAATTAGTTGGAAGATCTTCTTACACAGCTTAGACAAATAATTCAAAACTCCCAGAATTTGACAGTTGATGTTTACCAAGTTAATTTGAAATGTTAGTTTATTTATAAAAAATGTTGTATCATGAATACTGTTTTTATTTTACCACACATTATACAAGATTGTATAAGCTTCTATGGGGACTGTTAAGGGACAGATATGCGGACTCTCAGAAAATTATTGGAGAACTATGATAAACGGAATGCTGAACTGAAGGGAACATTTAACCTGTTTTACCACCCTCTCTCCCTTACTTTACGGTATTTGTCAATACCAAGATTTATACATCAATATCCATTTAACGGGATGTAAGCTATATGAATAGTCAATGTACCATCAATGTATAGGTGGATTATTCTATGTTAAAGGGACACTGAACCCAAATTTTATTCTTTCGTGATTCAGATAGAGCATGCGATTTTAAGCAACTTTGTAATTTACCCCTATTATCAATTTTTCATCGTTCTCTTGCTATGTTTATTTGATAAAGAAGGCATATAAGATTTTTTGGGGTTCAGCACTCTGGACAGCACTTTTTTATTGGTGGATTAATTTATCCACCAATCAGCAAGAACAACCCAGGTTGTTCACCAAAAATGGGCCGGCATCTAAACTTACATTCTTGCATTTCAAATAAAGATACAAAGAGAATGAAGAACATTTGATAATAGGAGTAAATTAGAAAGTTTCTTAAAATTTCATGCTCTATCTGAATCACGAAAGAAAAAAATTGGGTTCAGTGTCCCTTTAATAAAACATATTTCAACATAATTGTTTTCATTTTTTTGCTTTGGATAACATTTATAAACAAAGAATGTTGCAAAGTATTACACTGGCACAACCTGGTCCTTCTGGTTGACAACATTATCTGTGGAGCTGTAAATTCCCAGACAGTAGACTGGTTCTTGTTGCAGTGACTTATGTTAGGGAATTGCAGCATCTCCAATGTTCTGTATTCAATCTAATCTCCTCAGCGACAAACCATGAAAGCAGTTAACACTTGGGCATATAGTGTGGGTCATCTCGATAATAGATGTGTAAGTGCTTTTGTTAATAGATAGTAAACTAATAATCTGTATAACTATATATCTTATAGCGGTAATCCATTGCATTCATTTTAAATATTAACCCTTTGAGTGCTAAGCACTTTCCCACCTGGGTGCTAAGTTTTTTTTTTTTCTTCAGATCCCCAAGACTTACACTGTTGGAAAGGTTAGGCAATTACCTTTGGATCTTGGGGGTCTGTAGCTGCTTAGATGCCTGAGATACAGGCTTCTAAGCAGCATGCCCCTGCTCCTTTACTTAACATTGTTAAGTATTAATAAAGTTGCGCAGTGACGTCATCACATTATTGCGCGTGATGTCACCACGCATAACGTGAAGCCCCTGCGATGCCTCTCACTATGCAGTCCCGATCGCCGGGGTAGGAGCGGGTGGGAGCCCCCAGATCTCCTTCAAGGTGGGAGAGTGCTAGTGACGGCTCTGAGCCGTCATTAGCACCATAGTGGGAAACTCTGTGATGGCTCAGAGCCGTCATTAGCACTCAAGGGGTTAAAGGGTCAGGACACCTCAACATTTTCTTTCATGATGTGGATAGAACATACAATTTTAAAAACTTTATCATTTACTTCTATTATTAAATTTGCTTCATTATTTTGTTATCCTTTGCTGAAGGAGCAGCATTGCACTACTGGCAGCTAGCTGAACACATCTAGTTAGCCAATCACAAGAGACAAATATGTGCAGACCCCAATCAGTAGCTAGCTCCCACTAGTGTAGGATATGTGCGTTTTCTTTTTCAACAAGGGATACCAAGAGAACAAAGCACATTTTAAAATAAAAGTGAATTTAATAGTGTCTTAAAATTGCATGCTCTATCGGAATCATGAAAGTTTAATTTTTAGTTTTCTATCCCCTTAAGTAAATGCTAGAAAGTTAATACAGACTTGAATCACATGAATCTGTGGCACTTCTTTATTAGATATTAAGTTTTATAATACAAGGCCTCAGCCATGTGGTGGTAAAATCCTGGCTAAGGAAGGTAAAAAAGTCACAATATTGATATAGTTTATGGCCTTAGAGTAGGCTTAAAAGCAAGATGTTAAATGGCCATATTATTAAGATGTTATTAAGATGTTATTAAGATGTTATTAAGATGTTATTAAGTTGTTATTAAGATGTTATTAAGTTGTTCTATTTTGATGTAATCTTAGATGTTTCAAATCAGTAGACCAAGTGATGACAGCTGTGATGTTTCATAATTAGCGACACCAGATGATAAATTCTAGAAAGCGATCGCAGAACCGCTGCCATGTGGTCTTCCTGGGGACATCTGTAATAGGTGAGCTAATGATAGTGAGAAAATAACAATTAGAATATGAATATTGACAGGATTTATATATATCATAAATACATTATCATGTATACAACAAATATGTTAGAGAATATGAGATAAATACGTAATTGACTTTTTACTTTAATACATTTGTAAAGAATAATCCTATAATATAAAAGGCCAAGTGTGTTTGTCCGAAGCTGTCATGTGCAGTAGAGACAGCACGAGGACAAACACACCTGGCCTTACCTGATCTGCTGTTTGCGGCATGGTGCGGCGAAAGTGAGGGTGGCAGGACGTGGCCGAGGGCATGGTTGGGCGTGGTGGGGCCGGGCCGGGTGTGGCAGAGGGAAGGGAGAGGTGCGGTTGACGAGAGAGAGGGGGAGAGACAAAAAGAGATGGGAAAGAGCTAAAGAGATGGGAAGAGAGAGCAAAAGAGAGGGGAAAGACCAAAAGAGAGGAGGGAGAGAGAGCAAAGTAGAGGGGAAAGAGCAAAAGAGAGGGGAAAGAGGAAAAGAGAGGGAAGAGAGAGAAAAAGAGAGGGGGAGAGAGAAAATAAGAGGGGGAAAAAGAAAGAGCAAAAGAGAGGGGGGAGAGAGAGAGCAAAATAAGAGAGGGGGAGAGAGAGGGAGGAGATGGGTAGAGAGATAGGGGGGAGAGAGAGGGGGGAGATAGAGGGGGGAGAGAGAGCAAAAGAGAGGGGGAGAGAGCAATAGAGAGGGGGAGAGAGAGAGAGAGAGAGAGAGAAAGAGAGGGGGGAGAGCAAAAGAGAGGGATGGAGAGAGAGAGCAAAAGAGATGAGAGAGAGCAAAAGAGAGGGGGGGGAGAGAGAGCAAAAGAGAGGGGGGAGAGAGCGCAAAAGAGACAGGGGGAGAGAGAGCGCAAAAGAGAGGGGGGGAGAGAGAGCGCAAAAGAGAGGGGGGGAGAGAGAGCACAAAAGAGAGGGGGGAGAGAGAGCGCAAAAGAGATGGGGGAGAGAGAGAGCGCAAAAGAGAGGGGGAGAGAGCGCAAAAGAGAGGGGGAGAGAGAGCAAAAGAGAGGGGGAGAGAGCAAAAGAGAGGGAGAGGGAGAGAGAGCAAGGGGTGGGACAGCTGTACTGCAAAAAATGGCCCGTGTAAACAGGCTTTAGGACTAGTAGAATAATAATTGTTTCATATTAATAAATGTTGCAGAAGATATAACTTATGACAAATGTGAGGTCAGTAATA
>NC_069506.1:106608218-106620718 GCF_027579735.1 Bombina bombina | reverse complement strand
TAAGTATACAAGCGTGATAAGACCACAAAACACATAAAGGACATACATGGTAAAATCCAATCACATTAGTGGTATAATAAGTCATACACTTCATTTAGATGTGCACTCACGCCCTCAGAACTAAGCTGAGCACGAGAGTTTACAAACATACTCGTTTAAACGGTTTTGAGATATTTTTAAGACAATATAATATTCATGCTGGATAAGGGGAAGGATAGAGTAGGGAATAGAGAAATGGGAAAAGAAAATAGGGGGGAAGGAAGAAATAAGAGAGAGAGAAAAGGGAGAGAGGTAGTAAAGAGGAGAAGAAGAGATTTATAAAAAAGGGGGGGGGGTGTAGGCAGAGTAAACACTGCCTGAATGGCACGTTTCTTAAGGGGGAGAGCTTTATATTGTGCCACGCCAAATTGCTAGCAAAAGTTCGTATTTATCTAGCATGTGGTTTTTGAGGTAATGGTATCTTCCCAGAAGCAATATCTCTTCCACCTGAAGGTACCACTCCCCCAAATTGGGGATTGAGCGGGTCTTCCACTTTCTTGGAATCAGTTTCTTTGCACCAGTAAGCATAATTAACAACAAGGTCAAATGTGCCTGACTTTGAGTTTTGGGCAACCTCAGAAAGAGTAGGATCTCCGGACTAACCGGAATGGGAGAGTGAAGGATCTCAGACATTTTGTGGACGACCTCTGACCAGAAAGATGTCAAAATAGGGCATGACCACCATATGTGCAACAGGGAACCATATTCACCACAGCCCCTTCAGCACATAGGGCTGGCAGTCGGAAAGATTTTGTGTAGTCTAACAGGTGTCAAGTACCATCTACTTAAAAGTTTAATATGTGATTCTTGTATAGTCAATGAGACTGACGATTTTTTAATAAGTTTAAACGCCTTTATCCATTGTTCCAAGCTAATGTCCGACCCCAAGTCCTCAGTCCATCGTGTAGTGTATGTCGGGAGTGAGTCTGTCCCCTGCAGGGCCACTATCTTGTATATGAGGGAGATTAAATGTCTTGGCAGAGATTCACCAGTACATAAACTCTCAAAAGGAGTAAGAGATCTACCTAGTTCTCGTTTGTGTTTGTGAGTAGAGATAAAATGTATCAGCTGATTATAGTGCATCCATGAGGAAAAGATTTTGGGTTGAAATGCCTCAAGAGACTCAAGAGACTTAACTTTCCCATCATCCACAACTCCAAGAACTGAGCCATCTTTAATTCTGTAAGGTATGATTCTATGAAATCCTATTCTATGGTAGGGGATCTCAGGGTTTTCAATAATTGGTAGTAAGGGAGAGGGGCATGTGGAAATATTAGTAGAAGTCGCAACAGAGGAGTCCCAGTTATTAAACGTTTCCTCGAGTAAGTGGCATCTATTGATTATTTTTGGGCGCTGCACGGGGGGAAGCCATGCCAGAGTGCCGGTGTTGCTAACTTTTAGGATTTGTCTATCTAAATCAACCCATGCTTTGTGTTTGGCGTTGTGAGCCCATTCTACTATCCTCTGCAGGCCTATAGCCTTTTTGTATAGGGAGATGTCTGGTAGGCCTAGTCCACCCCTGTCCCTTGGTAAATACATAGTACGCTTAGGGACCCTGGGTTTGGTATTACCCCAAATATATTGCTCAATGAGTTTCTGCAGCTGAGCGATATATCCCCTAGGTAACGTTATGGGAAGTGTCTGAAATAGGTACAATATTCCGGGCAGGATATTCATCTTAATGACCCCCGTCCTGCCCAGCCAAGAAATATATTTGTTTTTCCAGGAGGAAAGGTCAGCTGCAATCTCGTTTTTAAGAGGGGCGTAGTTATATTTAAAGAGGTCTGCAGGATCAGGGGTTAAGAAGATGCCAAGATATTTTAATTTCTTAGCGGCAAGGGGAATTTTGTATTTTTGTTGTATGTTCTGTACTATCCTTGGACATGTGTTAATATTCAAGAGCTCCGACTTACTCAGGTTAAGAGAGAAGTCAGAGACCCTTCCGTAATCTTTTAATTCGCCTAGCAGTTCAGGAAGCGAGTCCGGGGCATTGGTTAGAATATACAATACATCGTCAGCGTATAACGCCTGCTTGTGTTCCGTTTCCCCCACTCTTATGCCCTGTATGCAGTGATTTGCCCTCACCCTATGAGCAAGGACCTCGATAGACAGGGCAAAAAGAAGCGGGGATAGAGGGCAGCCCTGCCGAGTCCCATTCCTTATATCAAATGCGCCCGACAAGGTGCTATTAATTCTGATCCTAGCATTAGGGTTGGAGTAGAGTGCTAAGACATAATGTATAAAAACCTGTCCGAATCCCATCTTCTCCAGTACCCGACGCAGGAAGACCCAATTTACCCTATCAAAGGCCTTCTCCGCGTCGGTGGAGAAGAGCACCATGGGGAGGCTTGAAATTCTAGCATGATTAATTAGTTGAGTCACCTTGATAGTATTATCCCTGGCCTCTCGGCCAGGGACGAATCCCACCTGGTCATTGCAAACCAGCTGCGGCAGATATTTATTAAGTCTGGATGCCAGAATCTTTGCCAATAGCTTCATGTCCGAGTTGATCAGAGATATAGGACGGAAATGGCTAGGGGAATCTGCAGGCTTGCCCGGTTTAGGGATGACAGTAATATGTGCCTCTAAGAGGACACGTGATAAAGTGGGGTTATCTCGGAGACTATTGAATAACTTGAGAATCGGGCCAGCCAAGATCTCTTTAAACTTTATGTAATAGGCCGAGGAGAATCCATCACGCCCCGGGCTCTTTCCCCCTGGGCAGTTTTCAATGGCTTCGTATAGTTCCTCTACTGTTATAGGGGAGTCTAAAAGGTCAGATTCTTCCTTTGAAAGAGAAGGGAGGTCTATGTTATCAAGGTAAGAGTTAAAAAGGGCTTCATTTTGCGGAGCTTCAACCGCTTGGCCTGGCTCATTTGGTAAGTCGTGTATATTGTATAGAGACTGGTAATATCTGTAAAACTCGTTGGTTATCTGCTCACTACTACGCAGCTCTCGGCCATCAGATGATTTGAGGGAGTGAATGTGGGAGCGAAGCTGACGCTTTTTAAGAGTTCTTGCTAGGATTCTACCTGCTTTATTACCCCCCTCATAGTAAAATTGTCTCAGATGTAGTGCTGTCTTTTGGTGGGATTGTGCTAAGTGCTTTTGAAATTCAGTTCTAGCCTTCTTCAGGTCGTTTAGGGTAGTGCTGCAAGAGGGGTCAGCTTTATGTTTTACTTCTAGCTTGGCAATCTGTGATTGAATATCATTATATTTGGTTCTGTATTGCCTATTGAGAAAGGCCTTATGTCTAATCAGGGCCCCTTTGATCACGCTTTTGTGCGCTTCCCAAATGACTCCCAAAGAAGAGTACGGGTAGGTGTTATTCTCAAAATATTCTTGTAGTGTTTTAAGTATATCTTTGAAAATTAAGGGGTCATCTAGGATAGAATCATCCAACCTCCATATTTTATGTGTGATAGGGATATCTGGCCATAATATCGAGCACGAGACAGGAGCGTGATCAGACCAGGTTATATGGTCAATTAGGCAGCGGTGGGTAAGTGAGAGACCACAAGAGTCTGTGTATATGTAATCAAGCCTAGAGTAGCTGTTATGAGGTATAGAGTAGAATGAGAAATCCCTAGCTGTCGGGTGTAGTGTACGCCAGACGTCATGAAGCTTTAGCTTTGCGAGTATGTCATTAACCTGACCAATTGTGGAGGTGGGTGTACAAGATACTCCTCTTGAGGTGTCAGCTAAAGGGTTAGCCACTAAGTTAAAGTCGCCCGCCATGTATGTGATTCCTCTAGAGTGTTCCAGAATAAGGTCAGAAATACGTTTTAGAAAGGTCTCCTGTCCTTGATTAGGTAAATATATGGAAACCAATGTAATGTAATGTCCGAAGAGAGTGCCTACCAAAATCAAATATCGCCCATTGGGATCCCTTTCTATGTGTGTCATGAGGAAGGGGACAGACTTGTGAAAGACTATTCCCACTCCCCCTTTTTTATTTTGGCCCGATGCGAAATACGCAAGGGGAAACAAGGGGTTGTGCCATTTAGGTTCTTTACCTTTTTTATAGTGTGTTTCCTGCAGAAGGATTATATGACTCTGAGATTTATGTAGTTCCCTAAAGGCTATAGAGCATTTGCCAGGATTATTTAGACCCTTTGCATTAATGGTTGTAAGGGTTATGGAGTGGTCACAGAATTTCTTAGACTTATATTGTTGGGACATATTGACCCCTGTGCGAGAAAAACAACAAAAAAAAAAAAAAGGGGGGGGATAGAGATGGGTAAGAAAGAAGTGTAGAGAGGGAAAGAAAGTAGAGGGGATACTTAGAGAAGGGATGAAAACCGAGTAAGTGCTACAAGGTAAAATAAGAAGCGTATAGCCTAAGATTTCAGGGAAATCTCAGGAACTGGCGTGTAATAGAGGATTATAAACCTTGTATCTAACAGAAAATACAGAGACAGGGGAAAAGCCCCTCTGCTGACGTGAATTATATACAACATAGAAAAAGGAAGCAACATGATGTTTATAGCATATGTAAACATTAATGCTAACCAACCTTTGACATAACATTCAAAACAAGGTAGTACTGGCCTGCTAAGGTCATTAAATACCCCAAACTAACCCGCATCTCCCTTCCCCCGTTTACTGAGATAAGCTTAACCAAGATGACCTTTGTTTGCCGAGTAAGGCCTGAGATCCCACGGCACTCTAAGCGTCATAAAATAAATGGTTGGGGTCGAGGCCAGGGTGGCTTAATTAATGGATCGCGGAGTACTACGAAGATCCGGTAACCTGCCCTCAAGAGCTAGTTGATGTTTATTCAAACTCTGCTAGAAAGGGGGGCCTTATGTATCAAGTAACATATAAGGGCAAAGCGTCATCGAGAGTACAAACAGTAAGCATGATAAGCTAATAAACATAATAACTATAACAGGCAACTATACGTGAGTGAGTAATGTCCCCTGCATCCCAATTTGTACATAACAAAACATAGTTATAACAACATATGGAATTACAAATGGTTCCTACCTGTGCAATATACCTGTCTTATAAAACAAACATTTCTGAACATATGAAGGGTTAGGTTTCTGGCACTAAACAGTGAATAGCATGACAAACAAATTAACCTCATTAGAGAAAGAAATACAGGGCCTCTCAAGCACATAGGGTGCAAATCCGAAGCCACTTTTGTAAGTGCTACACATTCTAAGAGCATGTTTAAAGAATGTTAATTGACCCAGGAGTCCCAAGAGGAACACAAAGTTCTGAGCCCGAAGGCAATAAGTACTTTAACCCAGCGAGTCTCCTGCAGGGTGGTCCCTTAGTGGTCGTGAGGGTGGCTGTGATCTACCCTTATCGGGGTCACTTGTAGAGGCGACAGGGATCGCCAAGCTATCAAAAAAGTCTCTGTGATCCATTCCCGGCCTGAAAATGGAAGTTTTGTTATTATTGGTAGCGATGATTAAAACCGGGAAGCCCCATCTGTAGGGAATACCATGGTTTCTGAGAGCTGATGTTATATGGCCTAAATCCCTCCGTTTTTGCAGAGTCATGGGGGAAAGATCCGAAAAAACCTGTATCTCTTCACCCACATGGGTAATAGGGTGCTTCTTCCGGGCGCCTTGAAGAATTTCCTCTTTATCCTTGTAGCTTAAAAATCTAACAATTATATCCCTCAGAGGCGCCTTGCGAGGTGGTTTGGGCCTAAGGGCCCTATGTGCCCTCTCAATGGGAATCTCAGGGGATGACGGAGAGTCTTTAATGATTCGGAATAAAGCTTGCAGATACCCTTCTATGTTCTGGGGGGAGACAGCTTCAGATACCCCGCGGAAGTGCAGGTTGTTCCTACGTCCCCTATTATCCATGTCTTCTATTTTGTCGTTAAGGAACTGCAGATTTTCTGTATGGTTTTGTATGTCAGAGGTGTTTTGTTGTATCAAAGATGTGTTATCATGTGAGGTCTTCTCAATTTGAAGGACCTTAGCTTCAAGTGTAGAGAAGTCTTTTCTAAGATCTCCAAATAAGCTCCGCATCTCACTTAGAACGCCCTGGATGTCATCTTTAGAGGATAAATTATGTATATCTGCTTTAGTGATACACTGGGAATGGGTGGCATTAGTATCTAGAGCATTTGAGCTCGGAGTGTCCTGTGATACTTCCATTTCACCTCTATTGGTGTCACTGGCTGTGTCTAGAGGCTTGAGGTAGTGGCTCATGGGCTTAGAGGTACCTATCTTGTCAGCCTTACTTGCCCGCTTGTTAGGCATACCATTTATAGTGTATCAGTATGAAGAGTCAAATAAGGGATTTACTGGCTCTGGTGAGCCAAATTTACAAGCCTTTGGAAGTGGCAATGTGGTAGACGTGTGAGATCTTGGCTTAGTGACAGGAGCACTAGTGATGCTGGGATATACCCTAGGTTCTGTAGTCCCCTATGAGGTTAAAAGAGACGGTGTATGTCCCTGTTTGTTGTTACCTAATATCTTAAAGCATACCCAGGAGGCTATACTCTCATGTTCTTCATATAGTAGGGAGATATATCCCACGGGGGAAAGACACAAGCTTAACTCTTTTAAGTGTCCTAATATAGATGTGGATCGTTCTGAGGGAGATTATGTGATGCAAGGCATCCCCTTTACTTAAGCCAAAAGTTTTGGTACCTGTCGTCGATTTTTGTGTGGAATTTCCAGCAGCACAGTCTCCTGTGAAAGCCGTGATGCGGCTCAGAAAAGTCCCTGTGCTGTCCACAATACCTGACTTCTTGCCGGGTGCAAAGGCCGCCTCTGGTATCAAGCCAGCGGGTTGCTAGGGGTGCTCCGTACCCCCACTCCAGAGATCTGTGTCCAAAGGCAGTGTAGGCAATACTCGCCTGAGCCGCAGCTGTTCCCCTCCGCCCGGGAGTCTGGCGGTAGGCCCAAATTGCGGGGTCAGGCGTCAGAGGTTGTTTGCGCTGCTCTCTCCAGAAAATTCCCCTGCAGCAAACAGGTTAAGGTGTCGGTAAAGTATGTCCACAGGGAGTAAGTCCTTACAGCGATTAGGTCGCCAGGTCAGTAGTGAGGCTTGTGATGAAGTCCGGCGCCACGTGGGAGAGCGATTCTGCAGTGCGGGCAAGGCTCCCAGTAGTTATAGAAGAGCAGATCGGCACCAATCCGAAGATTTTGTTAGGGGCAGTAAGGCTAAGATCACTTAATGCCAGTGCAGGAGGGCTAGAGGTTGGTACAGGGTGATTAGTTGCTATAAAGAGCTATAGTGTCAGCATAGGTGTCAGGAGCTCTCCTAATGTGCGACCATCTTCCAGCATGGTCAAGCTCCGCCTCCCGACATGCACTATTTTGACTTTCCTATCCCTTTAAATTTTAATTTTGTAATCCAGTGATACACCCTTAAAAACGCCTTGGGTTTTGTTTCTCTTATCTTTTTGCTGTGGCCAGTTAGTGATAGATTTAAATAATATCCTGCACTTATCCAGCAGTCACTGTGTGGTATGTCGCAGGATTGAATTTCTAAAGTCTGTAGCATACACGTCAGCACCTCTGGGGCAGAGGTAAAAAATAATTTTCCTAGCTAAAAAAATGGTATTAACCCAGAGAAGCAATTTCCAACAAAAAAAGGAAGTCAGTAGGATCACATGCCAGCTGCTATAGGAAAATGAAATCCATGCATTATATGACTGGTAGAACCCTGTCAAATAAGGGGTCTCATTATATATTTGCTACCTGACAGTTTGATTGACACATCCATTAATGTGCAAGAGGGTTGGCTCTTGTCTGACCTTCCTCTAAATATTGTTGGGGGCACCAAATAGGTTCCCCACCACATATACAAAATGGAGCAAGAAAAGAGTGTACTCCCAATTATTTTGTTACTTAAGCTAAATGGGTATGATGGTTCTATCACCTCAACACTACTTCTATTTTGGTGACTTAAAGGGACAGTCTACACCTTAGTCATCTTAAAGTCTGCAAATATCGTCCTAAACCCCTTTCTATATCATGCAGCAGTAACAGTAAAAAAGTTATTTTAAAATAAATATTGTTTCTGGCTACTTTGAAATGGCTGCCAACCTCCATCCACTGATGACATCATGATCTGGGCAGGTATATGGTGTCCAATCAAAAAAGGCTCACAAGTTGTATTCAACAGACTGCCAATGCTTTTTAGCAGAGTGTCTAGATGCAGACCAGATTGTGATGTCATCAGTGGGCGGAGCTTGGCAGCCATTTCAAAGTGACCAGAAAAAAATATTAATTTTAAACTAACTTTTTTTTACTATGCCTGCTGCATAATATAGAAAAGGTTCAGTAGGATATTTGCAGCTTAATCTAAAGTTAGACTTTAAGATGACTAAGGTGTAGACTGTCCCTTTAATAGACATTTGAGCATGCAAAATTAAAAGAGGAGTCTCCTTTCCAAAGAAGATTATTGTGCCAATCTTATGCATAGATTAAGTCCACCTACAAAAAGATTCAATTGGAGGAAAGAGGTTGGGAATGTTTTTTTTTTTATCATATATTTGTGTTTTCTTAAAAAAGGTAAGGAAACGTATCAGTAGTTACCAAAGCAGAAGAAACCATGGTGCAGTAAAACCTTGGCTATCAATATATGAATTTATGAGCCCAGACTTTTTCCTGATGGAATCAATACTTTATTGCTGCTCTCTATGTGTAGCATGGTTAAAAAAGCAGCAACACATAGGTCAGATGCTCTCTCCTTTTTCTATTGTATCAATCCCACTAGTCCCAATGAAAGCAGGGGCAACCCTAAACATATAAACTCAGTGCTTGCATCACAGACTGCTGCTACTGCAAAGAAAGTGATGGTTTATTTTAGTGCTCCAAATGTAGCTTGTATGCTCAATTACTTTCAATTCAGCAGGAAGTCCCCTCACACCTAGGGCGGACATGACCTGTGTTGCAATCTTATATGACAATAGGAAAGTTAAAGGGACATTAAACCACAACATTTTCTTTCATGATTCAGATAGAAAATACAATTTTAAACAACATTCCTATTTACTTCTATTATCTAATTTTCTTCATTCTTTAGATATCTTTTGTTAAAGAAGTAGCAATACACATAGGTGAGCCAATCACGAGGCATCTAAGTGCAGCCACCAATCAGAAGCTACTGAGCCTATCTAGATATGCTTTTCAGGAAAGAATATCAAGAGAATGAAGCAAAATAGATAATAGAAGTAAATTAGAGAGTTGTTTAAAATGGTATTCTACATCTGAGTCATGAAAGAAAAAATTGGGGTTTAATGTCCCTTTAAAGCCAAGCAGATATATATTCTCTTGATATCTTTTGTAGAAAAACAGTGACTTAAAGGGAAATAAAACCTCAAAAAATGTCTTTAAAATTGATATGCTCTCTCAGAATATTGAAACAACTTTCTAATTTACTTCTATTATCAAATTGTATTTGTTTATTTTGTATCCTTTGTTGAAAAGCAAGGAAATGTAAGCTCAGGAGTGTGCACGTGTCTGGGCAGCAGTTTTGCAAGAATGTTCTACATTAGCAAGAGCACTAGATGACAGCACTATTTCCTGTCATGTAATGCACCAGACGTGTACACGTTACCTATCTAGATATCTCTTCAACAAAGAATAACATGAGTACAAGGGAAATTAAATAATAGAAGTAAATTGGAAACCTTTTTAAAATTGTATTCTCTGTCTAAATCATTAAAGAAAAAAAAATGTGGGTTTCATGCCCCTTTAAGTTCAGTAGCATGCACAGCACTTGACTGTAGCACTATATTGCAAAGACTTGCAAGAATGTTATCCATTTGCAAGAGAACCAGATGTCAGCACTATTTCCTGCCATATAGTGCTCCAAAGAATACCATGGGAACAAAACTAATTTGATAATGAATATTGGAAACTCTTTTAAGATTGTGTGCTCTGTCTGAATCACAAAATACATATGTGTGGGTATTATAAACAGGACAGGGGGGCAGATAATTGCTTGGTGTCAGTAGTGCAGTTTGCTGACACAATTGGGCATATCTGTAGCCTTTCATGCAATTTAATTTAGCTCATTAACACATCAGAGCAGTAAATCACTTGCCAGTGTACAGATACATTCTTAACATAATTATACATTGCAGTAGGTTATCAACACGCAGCTGCCTATTTGTATACAGTGCTCTGTGTCAAAGTGCAGCGTAGTAACAGTAATATAGATATCCATGTATTATATTTTACAGTGCAACGTGCTAGCAATAAGAATATATGCATTATACGGATTTATCAATATATTGCCCGAAACAGCAGCAGCATCGCTATATAAAACAACAGCCAGGAGGATGCTATATATTAATTCAACTCCAATCACCCGGATAAGCAGAAGATATTTATACTCACAACACAGCTCTGAAGAAAGACTGACTACAGAAACCCCTTGATCGCTTCACTGATTGGCCACAATTGAACACATGACATTTTCGGCCGGGGATTATGGGTTTTGTAGTCCTACTGATGTTGCAATATTATTCAGCAAGCTCCCATCCTCTTTCTGCTTTTTTCATTTCCGGTTCTTTCTATCCTATCCACACTGCTGCAAGCCTTAGGTAATTATTTCTGCATCTCTGTTAGTAAATATGTCATCTTTATTGCTCTATATGTAATCTGATATAAAGTGTATATATATATATATATATATATATATATATCATCCAGATTTTTTTTTTGTGAGATAATGTATTTTGGCCTTTGATTCCTTGTACCTACAGTTTGAAGATGTGTCTGCTTATCACATGAGAACAACTATGCAAAACATCTGGAATTATTTAGCAGTTTATTTAGGATCTGTATTTGAAAATGTAGATTTGGAAGATGCTCTGAGCAAAGTTGAATATGAGTAGGTCATGTATGCTAAAATATACATTCTCAGATCATTATAATGCAGTTTTATATTGCCTTTGTCAGCAGTTCATAACATTTTTCTCCAGATCCACAAACAATGCACTTTTATAATGTTTGTGATACCCTAAATACTATGATAGATTAATGTAGTGAAATACGTTTGAAAATATAATTAATTTAAAAACGTATAACCACATTGACCAATGTCATAGCCTTTCTTGTGATTAAGAAAATATATGCAGTTAGGGATTTATCCTTTAATTGAAGGTCAATTTTCATGTGAAAGTGCCCGGTTTTAAAAAAAACTATTAAAAACAGTGGCACTTTCATTCATGAAAATTGACATAGCACCGTATTTTAAAAATACTTACCTTGTTCTTCTTAAATGCCGGATCACCGTTTTGAAACAATGCCCCCCGCTTGCTTCTTCCTGGTTTACTTACCCAGCAATGACGAAACCGGCTTCCTCCAATCATGGCGTTGCCTCAGGCAATGATTACTCCGGGGGGGAAGCCGTGATTGGAGGATGCCGGAATCGTCATTGCTGACGTATGAAGAGGCTTGCGACAGGCTGGTGAAGCACTGGAGCGGCTTCAAGAAGAAAAGGTAAGTGTATTCTAAAAAAAATGGCTGAAATGTCAATTTTCATGAATGAAAGTGCCCCTGTTTTTAAAGTGAAGGTAAACTTTGGTGAATGAAAGCCAGTTTTTTTAAAAATACTATTAAAAACAGGGGCACTTTCATTCATCAAAGTTTACAAAGCAGCCATTTTGATTAAAAACTTACCTTTTTTTTCATTTCACAGACAGAGCAGATTCCCCCTCCTGGAAATCCTCTCTTCACACGTCAGCAATGACTAATCCGGCTTCCTCCAATCACGGCTTTCCCCCCAGGGTGGTTATTGCCTGAGGCCATGCTGTGATTGGAGGAAGCCGGATTTGTCATTGCTGACGTGTGAAGAAAGGATTTCCAGGAGGGGGAAGCTGCTCTGGCTGTGAAAAGAAAAAAAGGTAAGTTTTTAATCAAAACGGCTGCTTTGTAAACTTTGATGAATGAAAGTGCCCCTGTTTTTAATAGTTTTTTTTAAAAAACGTGCTTTCCTTTACCAAAGTTTACCTTCACTTTAATATTTTTTTTTAAAAAACGGGCACTTTCACATGAAAATTAACCTTCACTTTAATGGTACATAAAACCCCACATTTTTCATTTAAAGTGAATGTAAAGTTTAACGAATAAGTGACCGTTTTTTAAAAATACTCTTAAAAACAGGGGTACTATTATTCATTAAACTTTACAATGAAGCTAATTTTTAAAAATACCTTTGTTTTATGGAAAGCAGACCGGCGATCCTGTACTTAGCACAGAGATGACAAATCTGGCTCCCTCCAATCCTTGCGTGCCCCCTTTGGCGTCCAGCTCGTGAGGCCACGCAATGATTGGATGAAGCCGGATTCGTCATCGCTGTGCTAAGTACAGCAGAAGCCAAGGGGCGAAGGATCACTGGTCTGCTTTTCATAAAACAAAGGTAAGTATTTTAAAAATCATCTTCATTGTGAACTGTAATGAATGAAAATTGCCCCTGTTTTTAAGAGTATTTTTAAAAAACGGGTACTTATTCATTAAACTTTACATTCA